>NC_034410.1:52115428-52263146 GCF_002078875.1 Numida meleagris | reverse complement strand
AGGGGGGGGGGAAGATCTAAAGCTAAGTAAAACAAGCTGTGGGCAATTACTGCTTTCTGAAAGACAAGAGAAGCTGGGACAGTAGAAATTGTAAGGTTATATCCTTGATAAGATTTTCAGAGCAGCACTGAAGAGCAAATCTCAGAGTCCTAATTCATCCATATGTCTCCAAGTCACATTTTAACCCAAAAGAGACTTAATAATTTGAGAACTATAGTTGCTTCCTCAATCTGTTAGAAAAAAATACTTTAAAACAACACTCTTATTTTGCCATAACTTTACTAGTTGCCAGAGAGCTTCACTGAAGAGAAATATTGTGTAGAATCTCAGTGGCATTTGAAGACCAAGTGACTCTGCACACACCTTGCATTTATTTGCAAGTTTTACATCTCTTCCACCATTCCTGTTCCAGCTCCCTGCCCTGCACTTACAGACCAAGAACATACGCTTAGGAATCTTGGCTTGTTATCCTTGTGCAGCTGCATGCATTTCATTAAAGAGCAGTTTTCTCCAATTCCTCTTAAGTGCTTGCAGTGTCAGTGTTAGAGGCAGTGGTTTACCACCCTCTCCCTAACCTCTTTAGAACTGTTGTTAATACAACAGCTGGCTTCACTGTTCTTCAGGTGCTTGCACATCACTAAGAGAGGGAAGCAGACAAACTTCCAGCTGGAGAAGCCCCAGATGTGCACAGGTGTCATAATCAGCAGCTACGCTGGGATCCATCTGAGGGATGGTCTTGGCTCAGACTGTCACTGTGGCAGACCTGCCTGTTTTGGGTATGTTGTCCTTTATTCTGCTGCTACTTAATTCTTAGAGAGGCTTTTAGTACTGGTGAGTCTTTCAGACTTAGAGTAGTTTGAGTCCAGCTGAAAGGTGTTCTTGCTCTTCCCTACTTTTGAACTGTTCTTCACTTGTATTTCCTGTCAGTGATGATGGGTTTTGTTCTGCATTTTATGTGTCTTGGAATGGCTGAATTTTAAGAGGAAGTGGGCAGATTTACAGCATCTTTAAGCTTTATGATGTTAGTAATTGCTGTCTAATGTCCTTGTATCTTGGTTATAAATATTTCAAGTTTAAAAAAAAAAAAAAAGGAGGGAGAAGGAAGGAAGTCTCCTTAAAGCGCTATTAGTGTTTGAAATTTAATCATGCAAATTTATAATTGTCAAAACACACATCTGTGTTTACTGAGTATCTTATGTCTTCAGTGCAATTTTTAAAAGGCCTCTTCTTCTAATAATTTCAGGGATAATTTCAACACATGTTCAGAGTTCTAGAAGAAAATACTAATGATGAATGAGAGCCTATGACGGATAGCAAGTAAAACCAAGTAGCTGGGGTATAAAGTTCATCTAGTTCAGAGGTTCCTATTCATAGCATTACTTACTGCTTTGAAGCTGATTTGTGTCATCCATTTTTTTTAAGGAAAAAAATTTAGTATTGTTCTTAGACTTTTGAAAATAAATAAACTGAAAAAGCAGTAAGAGCTGACTCACGTGAGGCAAACATAGATGCAATAAGCTACCTGCTTCTTCTGTATTCAAAGCACAGCACATATTCACCTAAAACCTTGCTGCAGCCTACAATAATGGCAGCTTAACAGAGGATGGAATATTTTATACTAGAATTCTAGAGAAAAAAAAAGTGTACATGACCAGACATACAATGGTCAGTGATAACTGCTTTCTTCAGCTCCAAGCTGAGCTTTGTGGCAGAAATCTAAACCCTTTTAGCCAAAAGAAGCATGTTTATTAAACAACTGCATGCATTGGAACCCACTGTTACATTTAGAGCAGATGCTGTTGTTACTTTATTTGGTTGTATGGATTACAGCTGTGTAGCTGTTTTTAAGTACGTCAGTAACTGTGTTTCCTGAAATATTATAAAAATTATAATTGCAACAGGTTTCATTCATCTGTTCAATCCATCTCTATGCCTCTCCAGCAAGGAGGATGTGAGGGACATCCCTAACTTTCTGGTCAGGTTTAAAATATTCATCTGTGTCACATCTTTTCACATGGAGAAGGAACTGTACTTGGTTCTCTTGCAGTTTCTCAAACTGCTGAATTTCGGCTTAAAAGGGAATTGGGAACGTTTCCACCACTCTCACCGCAACACTTAGCGTCTAGGTGTTCTGCTTGGAGTGAACCACCAGGAGGAGGGTTGCAGGGTGCTAGATATGAAGACTTGGTGGGACAGTCTTCACAGTCTGGAGGAGGCCAAGAGGGGACCTCACTCCTCTCTGCAGCTCCCTGAGGAGAGGAAGCAGAGGGAGGTGTCAGGCTCCGCTCTTGGGAACTGATGGCAGGACAGGAACAGCACAAACCTGCGTCATGAGAGAGTCATACTGGGCACTGGGAAACATTTCTGTACCATGAGGACAGACAAATGCTTAAACTGGCTTTCTAAAGAGGTGGCTGATGCTCTATGCCTGCCGTTGTTCAAGAGGCATTTGGATAAATGCCCGCATCAATGTGCTTTAACTTTTGGTCAGCCCTGAAGTAGTCAGGCAATTGCGCTAAATCATGGGTGTCTGACCTTTTGGCTCACCTGAGCCTCAGTCAGTGAAGAGAAATTGTTTCTGGCTGCATGTAAATACATAATATAATTAATATATACAAGTAACAGAGCTTTTTAAAAATATATTTTTAATTAAAATATAAAAAAAGAGGGCAACAGCATGAAACTAGGAGGATATTTGGATATTACCTTGTTTCTGTGAAACTAATGCATTAATACCTGTTTCAATTGAAGTGGTTGCAATTCTTAGTGAGTTCTCAAGGTGTTCATTAGAGATTTTTGATGAAATATTACTCTTCCCGTGCTTCATCCTTGAAAGCAGTTGTTCACAAATGTACTTATTGTCAAAAAGCGATGACATGCATAAGGTACGGTTGTGAAGTGAGGGATATTTTTCTCTGGTAAGATAGGTCTTATTAAAGTCTAGTAAAGAGACTTGATCAAATGTTTGAGTTGAATGTCTGATTGCAAGTCTGTACATTCCATTTGAAAATTCACAGCCAGTGTATTTCTGAGTGAGGCGTTAGCTGGTCAGTGACATCAGGCACTGGGGTGAGGCAGGTGGAGAGTTTTCCATGGCCAAATGAGTTACCTTGTGTCTGGTGAGCTGGCACTGATTCTGTGCCAAGTACAAGGTAATGTACATTAGCTTGCACCATTTTACTTGGTCAAGGGAGAAGTGCCCTCTGCTAAGACAGAACTACTAAGAATAAATTCCAGAAAGTATCTTGCCTTCTCACTTCATCAAAAATAAGGTGTATCTGACCCAAAGCTTTCAACTGCATTACATTTTCAATGTGATAGATACTAAAAAGGGTCTTACTTGTAAAGGCTTGCAAAGCCTTGTAAAGAAAATCATCTTGTACAGAGAAATTACTTTTCTGTCATGTAAGAGATTCCTTGGTTGTTTTTTTTTGGTTGGTTGGTTTTTTTAGATTCTTGGCAGTGTAATGTCTGTGTACAATGTACTGTTTGTGAATCAGCCTACAGAATATGCTTATGCTAAAATCAAGACACTTAACTTTTAATTCCCTATAGTTTAAAGACTTTTCATGTACCACAACAGATCTCAGCTTCCTCTGCTCTGTACTTTAACCACTAAGGCCACAGCTTCCCCATGCTACTGTCTGAGTTGCAACAGTAATTCTATTTGCGAGGCTAGGCCATTAACCATATTGTAAATTGATTTTTCTTAAAAGGCAGCAGAGGCCTGGGGGGCTGCAGAAAACCACCCAGGAAGACCTCTTTTTTTTTTTTTTTCCCCCTCCTGGCATTACGGAGAGAATTGCTTATTACTATACAAAGTGAACACTCCATGGGCTGTAGAATTGTCTCAATTCAGTGACTTTTTACAACCACCCCAGACTCACTTTGCATAGAGCACCAGAAGAAACCAGGCATTCAAGGAGTGAGGCAACAAAGAATTAGAGAGGTCACAAAATCTGAAATAAAATGTCATTGTGAAAAAATGATCAAAGCATGTGCCCGGGGAAGATAGGTGTAGTCTGCCTAAAACAGCCGTGCGATTCTTTAGAGACTCAGAGTTTTCACTGGATCTGTGCTGCAATTGTTCTCATGCTTTGTGCTTTATAAACCCATAGCTTGTTTTATCTTGTAGTGGTGTGAACATGATGAACTGTTGTTTGGGTTATTTGATACTTGTTTTAGACATTTAAACTTAGCTTTTTCTCCCAACAATTAAAAAAAAAAATCTGAAAAGCAACACCTCAGACTTTTAACAATATAAATCCCACAGACCTAAAGATCAGAACTGAATAATGAACATAGAAAATATACTTGAAGAAATTAAAAGGATTAAGTAAATAGCTTTCAATAGGAATAATTTTTGAAAAGTTTGTGGAATGTGATAAATAATTTAGTTGCAACAGTATGTTTGTAATATCAACGGAATCCAGTTCACTGGGCTTAAACCACATACTAGAGGATTTTTTTTTAAATGGGCAGTTTGCAGGTTCCCTTTCTCTCTCACTGCTCTGGTTTCCTCTGCTTTCTCCTTTTCACTGTTGTAGGAATAGTTTTTGTTCCCAGATCTGTGAAAGTGCTTGATTTGGGTCACTGCTCCAATTTTCCCATTGTTACTTGAACATTGTTTTGTGGTTTGGAGTTTCTTCTGTCTCACTTTCTGAGCTCATGAAGGCCTCCAAGTTGACTAGGAGGTCTGCCAAAGCATATAGGGTTGAAGGGAGTCCTCAAAACTGTGGCCCCCCTTTCAGAACCAGCCAGCTTGGCAAGTGCAGTCTGATAAGTGGTCATTTGTTTGTCCAGAGAACCAAGAGCAGCACTATGAATCTTAGAACTTGCAGCTTGTCCCTCTTCTGTCAGTAGCCTCATCTCTGCAATGTCTGAGTAGTTCAGCCTAAAAATTACACTCACTGTTGAATACTAGCCCTGCTTCTCCCTGATACCACAATTGTTCTCTGACAGAAGTCTGCCTGCTGGACTGAGCAAAATGGAGAAAAGCAGGAAGAAGAATTCAATGACACTGTTCTGTAAGAAGACTTCTAATCTGATAGACATCTGAAAATCACAGTGAAAGGCATGTCTTCTTTCAGATATCAGTCTTATAGGTTGTCACGGCGTTATCTAAGGATCTGTGTCCGTGACAAGGGGCAGCAGGCCCACAGGCCTGGAAAAGAGAGAAAGGAGAAAAAAAAAAAAAAAACTGCCAGCGGTGTAGGGGCCGGCCCACAGCGGTCCAGTGGCTAATGCGGCAGGGAACCTGCCCTGGGGAAGACAAAGGGGAAAGGTAGGGAACTCGTAGACGGATCTAAAACAGAACAGCGGCACCAATCTGAGGAGGAACGTCAATTCACTAAATATTATATCGGAATTGAGGCCAACAAATCACAGAGAGATACAAAGCTGAGATTCTTACACCGTAAGCTACAGGGAGACCACGTGCTTCTCCGCTGGATAGGAAGGAAGAGACTCAGGGTCTGCCAGGTGGCTTCCCTACCACCTCCAGACGCAAAGACCCCTGGGGCGTGCAGCTCCTTCCCTCCCCCTCGGAGAACCAAAATACCCCAAAAAAGGCAGTCTGTGGAAAACAGGGCATTAACTCTTTAACTGCCTGTATTTTACATGATGTAATGATGTGGAATACCGACAACCAAGAAAAAATCACAAAACCATGACATAGGTCTATTAGGGTTTGAGGGCTTCTCAAGCTAAATGATAAAACTGGATGGATGCAAAAAAACATGAAAATAGCACAATTCACTCCATGTTCAGTCATAGGAGTAGCTGAGAAGATGCTGAGTGGTATCTAGAAGAGGACTAATAACAATTGGCAGAATTGGTAATAACAATGGGCTTGTCCTAGTATCACGCTGTGCAAGTTATAAGGTTAGACTGTGTTAAATTGTGGTTTTAGTAGAAACGTATGCCATATGAAGATAGCTAAGTTGTGCCGTGTCTCTCCTTGGAATGTATTTGACAAATGATTTCAGTTTCTGCTTTTGAAATGATTGGGAAATTGAAAACTGTATAACTTTCTGCTTGATATATCATCTAGCCTGGTTTGTGCGCAAGCAGTGCTAGCCTGTTCAAACTATTTATGGTGGTTACTAGGTGTGATAATTTTGTATGTCATCTTTCTATGCCTAACTACAAAATACTTGTGATAACCCTTGATAACTATCTGTAAACTTGGACATTTTAGTGATTACCACTGTACTAGTATGGAAAACCATCCCACCATCATCTTCCGGAGACTCTTCTATGATCTAAGGGATGTATTTAGGCAACATTTCAACTTCATCCATTGCTGTTAGTTGAATCCTATTTTATATTTACTGACTCCTCCTGTAGACCAAGTACCCTCTTTTATTTGTCATTTAGCTGAGTTATGTATACAACTGCTTTCTCCCTTAAATCACACTAAAACATGTAGTTGATCATTTTATGTGAGCTTTTTGTGTTTTATAGCATGAGAAAGCAGGCCATCCAGACAAGGTGTTGCAACAATTACTCTGTGAAAACCTAAGTGTGTGGCTCATGGAATTGCATGCGCCTTAAAGCATTCATGTATTTAAGATATTTCCTAACTTAACAAGAAAATAATATCTATGTACAGACAACAGCTACTTCTAACTTTACTGTATCTAGCCAGACCATACTGAAATAATATGTAAACCTTGTTGTGAAGTTTGTGGAAAGCGAGTGAGATCACTGGAAGCTCAGCCCTGATTTGATCAGAGTCTGGCCCCTTTTCTCTTGGCTGGTTCATAGGCTGCTGGAGACCTGGTTCAAATTGTGGCTGATGAGCACTGTGTACTATTCTCTGTATATAAATTGCCATATGCAAAGATAATTTTTCTCTTCCATCCACACCACTGATCTTCCTTGAGCTGTGGCCCTTTTTTTTAGACTTCAGGATATCACTGGTAAAAATATTATTTGCTGTCACTGTATGCCTTCTGTTTCTCAAGTTGATTAAAAGCATGAAAGTAGAAAAAAATCCTATTGAGCTTCTGGACAGAGAAATATTAGCCTCCTTAAAATGGATTTGAGTAATTTATTTAAAATGTCACGGAAATTTAAAGATTTTATCACACCATCCAAAAGAGTGGAATTATCAACACCTTTCTTCCAGCTCTGAAAAACATGCTTTTTTATATCCTCTTTGCTGATGTCCAAAACATCCATCTTCAAATGTAAACTTTTCCATCTCTCATGAACACAGTGAGTAGGATTGCCCAGCACCTTCTTTGTTCCCATATTCCTTTGTCTCACAGCATCCAAACCAAATAAAAATTTTAATGAGGATTAAATCCAAGTGAAAATCTCAATTGTTTCTTCCTAACGATGTGTGATTAGATTAATTTGGGAGAGGATTGTCTTTTTCATCCTTATTACATAGTTTGTCAGCTGACTGAGCCATGTTCAAACTTGTGGGCAGTGATCAAAAATTTAAAAAAATAATCCACAAGGTGCCCGAGAAATTTAAGATTGCAAGATTGTTCCTGTTTTCCATCCAAACCCTGATATAAGGCTCATGATGAAGTGTCTGGAAGTATTTGCTTTTGACAGTGAGATAAAGATATTTTTTACTCAAGCAATGAAAAAGAGAATTGTTAATTAATGAAAAAGGTCTACCAGGCTTGATTTCAGAACAATCTGTTTACATTTGCAGAGTAAGAGAATATGTACTCACATCTTGCAGTTCCAAATACTGCATTTACTTCGGTGAAAATAACATTTCAGGTGAAAGACATTTAAGCTTCTAAATATATATGTTGCTCCAAAACTAATGCCTCCTATTTATTTCCATGGAAATTACAACAGATCTAAAAATAATAATAATACTTTTTGGTAGAGCAAATTCTCAGCTACAAAACACTATTTTTTTCAACATAGACCCCACCATTTATATGCATTTTTACCAGTGATGAACAAGAGCCTGCATGATGCCCTTGTAAAAATCTGCACTAGTGGAGGTGATCCAATATATTACAGCTGCTACAATAACATTGTTGCTAGGAAAATGTTCCCCATTCAGTCCAGCTTTCACTGCGCTGACCTCCTCTGTTTGGTCTCCATAAACATTCAGCAAGCATTGGTGAACATCGATGGGTGCCATTTTTCCCACATGGAGGAATTCAATTCCACATCTTTGCTTCAAACGCGCTTCCATGTCAGATTTCATTCTGTCAGACTGCCCCTCTGCTGCCATCTGTTGCACAGCAACAAAATGTAATGGAATATAGGTGGGATTACTCAACTCCTACTTACATAGCACCAACATCTGCCTCTCGTATCATGGAACAACAGTAAAATAGGAGACATTACTTTCAGAACAGCCTTCATACTTTTTCCAGGATTTGGTTCCTCTGTCTCAGCTTCCTTTTTGCAAACAGGCATTCCCATATCAAATGTATTACAAATCTTTGATAAGTTATGAAAAGTTTTATTAATGTAAAGGGAGGTAGTATACAAATACAATGTGTAGCAGGGGTCTTAAAGACAAGAGATTCTCACCTTTGTGTCTACTTCTTCCTTACTTGAGGATCTTGCTTTACAAAAAAAATTGGTGACAGAGGAAGTATCATGCTTGGACAGATTATTATATTATTCAAGTTATTACAGTCTTTCTGCAACTAAAATTTTACAGATTTTATTGAAGAAACAAAGTCCTTGTCATCTCCACAATTGTAAGAATAACTTTGTCATATAACTCCTTGGAAACATCTTTTGATTTTCATCTGTTCATTTCCTCTGTCTTACCTTATTTTATGAGAGAGAACATTCAGAAATATTCCAAGAAATGAAGCAATACAGGACAAATGACTGAGTTTTTGGAATGTAGTAATGCATTTGTTTGGGAATCTTTAAAGCAGATGAAGTGATAGACATATGTTTTGCTCTAGCTTCAGCCTGGAGAACTTGAAGTTTCACAGCAGCTGGAACATTGGTACAAGCTCCAATATTATGTTTTTCCTTTAATCCATGATTATTTCACTCATAGGCTTAAAATAATTTAAAAAAAAATCCACTAAGCACCTAGAAAGATATAAAGCTATACATGCAAGCCTCTATTTGTATTAAAAAAAATTACACTGATTTACTTCAATTAAAATTGTAGCCTTTAATCCATTGTCTAACTACTATATGGAATGACCAAGAACTATTTGTTGCATAATGTTCAGATGGACTGAAGTCCATCTGAACGTACCCAAAAAATCCTAGAATAGTTTTTGTTTGATTGTTTTTTGTTTGGTTGGTTTTTGTTTGTTTGGTGTTTGTTTTTTGTTTGTTTGTTTGTTTTAAGATCCAGTCAGCAGTCTCTGTACTTCCAAGCTTTAAGTTTGTCTTGTCTGGGTGGATGATTGCTGACAAGCTGCAAGGTGTGTTGCATGTTCTCTTTTTAAATACTTTCCATGTTTTTTGGTATGTGCTGTATATTCATTTTGTCCAAGAAAAAAATAGCATGAAACAGTGAGGTAATGCAACCTGTTTAAGGCTAAACTGGTTTTAGGGATTTCTTACTCATACTGTGCATTTGAGGCAAGAATTTTATTCTGAATGAAGGGATAGTCTTGATTCCACTATTTTGCTCTTCGTAGTTAGTCTGTCAATTCAATATTCAGCAGAAAGCCACAAGTTTAGAGAAAACTAGAAGCTTGTGTAAAAATAGTTGGGACTGGGCTGCTGTTCCTCTAAAGTCTGGATAATTTTGTGGCATTTGGTCATTACTGATGATTATGTTTGTGTTGGTGTTTTGTTGGTTTTTTTTTTAAACATCTTTGCTAGTTAGCTTTCAAAGCCCAACATGCCTAATGGGCATATTTGAGGGATAAAAGATGACTTTATGATACAGAGGAGAACAAGTCCATGGAAAAATAATGATGGAAAACATGGCCAGTGGAATAAAAGAGATTTGCAAGGGAAAGGAGCAGAGCCCTTTGCTTTCTTTTTCTTTTTCCAGCTGGGAGAGTGTCACCTCCAAATTTTCTGAGTGCCACAGCTTTTTCCATTCCAAGCCCCAAAAGCACTATTGCAGCAAATCATTCTGTTTTCCTTTGTAGAATTAGCCACAAAACTTCTGAGAATTTAGCCTTGATCAAAACCATATGTGGTGGAGAGGGCAAAAAATCACATGTTTCTTCTTGGCAAAATGTGTGAGCTTCAAGCAATTGCCATATACTAGTTGCAGCGACAAAGCCCTGGAAGGTGAACTACTGAGTCAGTGAGACAGGAAGTGGCAAGGTGAGGTATGCTTGGCTGAGGCTTGTCCTTTCTTTTGTATGCCTGTGTATCGGTCTGTGTACTTTTTGTATAAATAAAAGGCATAAATTACGTCACTATATGCAAAAAAACATTCTGTTTGTAGATGGTGAAGGTTGTGTGAAATTCTGGACTAACTCAACTCAAACAGGCAGTGGAACTGGAGTAAATACGGATAAGTATAACAAGGGTTATCCCAGACACTAAATGTATGAAAAGTTTGGAAGAGTAAATAGACTAGGGCTTTTCAGGTTTGAACACAGAGACTATGTGTGGAAGCACTTCTGTGAATAAATGTTTGTTGGAGAGAAAATGAACATAGGATCACTATCTCATTTATCTACGTAGTTTAACATTTCTGTATTAAACCAGAAATCTTGTAGTGAAATGTAGCCAAAATGACCAATTTTTTTTTTCTTTTTCACAAAACTTATGGTAGTATTCACATAACTCATTGCTGCAGAACCTGGTGGAGTAAAAACATGTAAATGAGTTTTTTTAATTACATAACTAGTCCGTGAAATGCAGGTCTATTAGTGACTACAAAATGCCATGTATCAAAATGCTATCTATAGGTACTTCCTGGAATGCCAGTAAGATATTATAGTCACAGATACATTGTAGCATATATTTTTCCCCTGAACTTTCACCATTTGTGCTTTCGAAACAGGACACTGGTTTTAGACTGACCTTTTGGCTGAGCCACTAAACCAAATCTCTTGGCCCAGGACATCAGGGAATAACTCAATTTCCTATCCTTTCTACTGTTTGACCCACAAGGGATAAGTGAATTCTTCTATGAATATAAGGCTTATAATGACCTTTCAGCTTTTTCCTTTCAGTATATCTGTACAGTTTCCTTAATTGCAAAAGAGTATTGGGGCACAGAGACTTGATTTTAAGTAATTAAGTCAAACTTGTCGATCCCCAAGACTTGTTAATTACCTTGTTCAGATTTTGTTAAATAAGAGCATGCCAGCAACTTGCTTTCCTATGAAAGCTTCATTAATCTTTCTTTGTGTTTTCTGTAGTGACTTGAAAAAATAAGTTAAGAGAGGACAGATTTCAGTCTGGGAAAAGCACTGTAAACTGTTGAATTTACATTGATGTTGTCAAAATGCAGGAATAAAACTCGCCAACCTGAATGACAGATGAGAAAGCCAGCATTACTTTATTGCAGCGCAGGGTGCATGGGAGATCACTCCTTCCCAACATGCACGCTCAAGATCAAAAGCACAGAGATTGTATTCACACAATTTCTATGAGGTGCCCACCTATTCCTAGGATTGCTATGCATATTAAAATCTAGCAATACACATGCACTGTGTTAATTTGAGGTTCTGGTAAGGGGTCTTTGGTGGTCAGATCCAGGCAGAAGGTTGTGTGTTACATAAGCCACGTCCCCATATATGGTCAGAAACCTATTTACAAAAAGTATTACTGTTGACTAAGTTTTTAATTGGCGTTTTGACCTTATGGCACCTACTATGAACCCTAGCAGGGTACAGTTTACCTCCTCCTCAAATCTGGTGGAGAGTTGAATATTTGCTTTTTAGGCTCCAGTTGTCCTTCTTATCTAGGAACTAAAGTTTCCCATGAGAATAGTTCTGCTGAGGCACTTGAATTAATTGCTGAAAGCCCTGAATTTATTGACAGATATCACTGAGAAAACAATGTGCATATAAAGCTTAAAAGCAGAGAATAGTATGGACCATCTGATTAGGATAGAGGTATACCTGTCTGGTTGCAGACACAAACTGTATCTTTGCTTAGGCCACAACAACTATATTGCATCCTGTTTCCATATCTATCTGAACAAATCCAAAGTGATGACATAATAAATCCAGCTGAGAGTCATTCTGGTATAATAATTTTTCTGAATTTGAGGAGAATTTGGGACACCAGGTGAAGATCATCTGTTGGCTCTCAGCATCCTGTCCAGCTGTGCTTCTCAAATTTGAGATTAAACAGCACTACTGCTACACTGATTGCAGCTTCTTTATAGTTCACGGAACACATGCCTGGGAACATATAAAATGTGCAGGCATGGACTCAAGTATCAGTTAATAGGAACAAAATCTACAGTGATGTTGCAGCTTCCCTGGCAGCACTGACAGTGTGCAGAGTGAGAAAATGTGATATGGAGGTGTGTGCAGTGCTAGCAGCTCATGCAAATTAAACATTCATACTCTTCTATTTCACTTGTGTCAGTGATTTCCTCAGCCAGGCTTCAGTGGTTTTAGAAGTGCAGACCTGCTGCTTTCTTCATTGCTTCCAGGGCCACTGGGACCTGCACTCCATGTAGCCTGTTGGAGTCAGCAGCTGCTTAAATGACAGAAGGCATGTGGCTGATTGTCACATTGATTTATGGAGCTCGAAGGTCATTCCTTCTTGACTTGTAAGTGATTTTCTTTGGATGAAAAATATAAAAAAAAAAAGAAATTGTGGATGACCTCTTTATTAATAATGAATAAAGACAGATTTTTTGAAAAATAATTCCAATGAGGAAGGAGAAAACCTTTCTCCCATAACGACATTTGTAGCTTTAAAAAAAAAAACAGGGAAACAAAGCCTTATTCACCACTGACAACATCTTTACAATGTACTGATCTGCCTTACGACTTCTGACTTTGTGATTAAGTTCACTGTCACTCCTCTTCTAACTGAATGTAGGTATTTGCTCTGGTTAGCAGTTAAATCCTGCTTAATGCACAAGTAGTTTCCTGCACTTCTCTAGTTTCTGTGTTGCCGTTCACCCAGCCAACATACAGCTTTTCATGCTCATTTTAAGTACATTGCTTTTAAAGTAAAATGCTGTATAAAGTAAAGAGAGAGGAATCTGTTATGTAAGAATATGGAAGGCATACCTGAGGTGCTACCACAAGAGACCTATTGCATTTTAATAAAGAATCATTTCTTTGTCTGGAAGAACTCACCTATTTAAGCTTTTAATTGAAAAAATTAGGATGAAAGGCTAGCTAAAACATATTTCCATGTATCTTCCTTACTCTAGGTTAGGTATGTCTGCAAAAGGGTTGTGTTTTTTTTCTACCACACTTAAAGTCACTTACAAGAGCAAACCTTGGCTGATTTGCTTTATTCTTTATGAAGAATTTTCCTCATGCCTTTCATTCCTTTCAACCATAACTCTTGACTAGGAATGCTGTTGTTTGTGTGGATAAGACTGGGAGACCCACAGGTGTTTACTTTCAGCCCTAATCTCCAGGTGTAACAGATCAAATATTGCTTCTATTTTTGTTGAAGCAAAAAAATGTTTCAATATTGAGGCTACTGATCACTAAGTAATATAGAAACCATGGCAATGCCAAGGTTGTTAGCCATCAGGAATTCTCAAAATAACCAGAAATGCCCCATGGATACTAGGCGTTAAATAAGTTGTTTAAAGCTCAAGCTATGCAGAACAGATTTCAGAAATTCAAATTGCAGTCTGCAGAACTGCAGTTCTGGTACATGGTCCGTTTTTCCACTTTTTCACCCCACTAATAAATCAAACATCATTTTCTTGTCACACACTGGTAAGTTTTGATCCACTGGCCTATGCAATTTGTGACTTAACAGCTGAGCTTGGTTTCAGTTCTGGCAAAGAAATGAGGTGGATCCACAGGGAACAATTGTGAGGAATACAGAATTTATTAAATTAAAAGCAAAGATCTGATTAATTATATCAGTATATGCAGTTAATACAGATTTATTTGCTGTTTTTCAGTGGTAAGTCAAAGTTGATCAAAAAATGCATCTGATTGCGGAGCCTTAGAGGTAGCTCTGAGAGTCAACCTCTGAGATTGCAAATTCAGTCAAGGTAGATGAGCTGCCTTACTATATATAATAATTGTTACTTTTGGAAACAATTCAAATCAATTTTCTCATTTTTTGCTTTCCAAAAATGTTAATCGTAACTTTTCCATTATTTTATGCCCTTCTGAAATTCTAAGTTCCAGAAAACAGAAACAGAAGTGCAGTAATTTTGTGGAAGAAATGGTCATTCCAGCCATTTCTGGCTTCTCTGGAAGAAAACAAGTAGTAGTATTATATTTTCCATATAAAATAATAAACATACGCTTCAAGTTGCAGTGGCGTTTTATATTAAGTGAACAAGACAAGAAAAAAGAAATGTTTTCATGAGTGTGAGAATAGTGTTGACCTGATTGTTGCTGTCTGGAACCCTGCTAAATAATTTATGCTTGTGAGAAGTGGATGTGCTATGCCACCAAATTACAGCAGCACATTCATGCTCACTGCACAGCAGTTCAAATGTCAACACAAGAAACAAAACAGGGGAAAGCGGAAGTGGAAGGAAGGGGAAAAAGGAGAAGGGGTAAAATTTGCTTTTCTTTTGCAAGTGAATGCATCACAGAATAGCTCCCTCCAGAAGGCAATGAACCTGTACATGTGTAGGGATTCAGGAAAACCAACATTAAGTTGCATTGTGCTTCTTATATTCCATGTGAATAATGATAACCTCATAAAGACAGCTTTCTTGGAAAGCTCACAGCCCATTTGCTACAATACAGCCCATTTGCTACAAATAGAAGTGATCTGGATAGATTGGGTAGATCTAGATTTCCAGACAATTTGATGAAGCAAGCTTGCACTTTCAATTTTAGATATAACTGTCATTATGATGTTAAGACCTTTAGCTTTCTTTATTCTGAAATATCAGATTTTGCAAGAGGCTTTTAGGAGAAAGGGAATGGTTTTCTTTCCCTGTCCACCTGCAGAAGAGACTCCACTGTGGTGGAAAGACCGCCAGCTAGAACTGCCGTTATGAGATGTATCTTCAAGCAAAGCTTCTCCTAGGGCAAGGTGCTGCTAGAAGGCACATGCTGCACCATCATGGGCAGTCCCAGACCTTGCTCAAGGCTGCCATTTGCCAGGGGTGTCTGGTCAATAGGCAGATGCTCTTACACATCTGATGTGTGGGATCTCAAAGCTGGAGAGAGGCTGAGAAATTTTATCACCCAATAAAAGAAGGTAAAATGTAGTCAAGTGGATGAGACTATGAATGTTCAGCATTCAGTAGATTCTCAGTTTTATCTATTCCTTTCTAAAATAAATAAATTCTCTGAGAAGGAAAAACAAGAAATGAAGTTTCCCTTGTTTCTGGAGTAAAATACAAATATCGAATGTTATCTGTTTCCTTTTCTTAAAACAAACAAACTACAGTCATGCATACACAGTATATTTATATACATACCTATACTTCCAGTTGTTCCATTTATTTTTGGCTTTTCTCCCATAGTTTTACTGTACAGTTAGCAGCCAGCAGGGGCTATTAAGCAGCCTACAGTAACACCTGTAGCACTGCTGGCCTCCTTGTTGACCTTCAAATCTTTTATATCAATGAAAAGTTATTATTTTATTTGTCTTGCAGATGGAATATAAATGGTGGGACAAGAAGCCTTATTTTTTCTTTTGTTTTGTTCTGTCTCATGTTGCTCAGGATTTTGGTGCAGGACTGGAATGCCAGTCATGCAGACCATCCATGCCCAGGACCTTGGTTCTTCCCAAACGTGGCTGCTGTGCTTCAGCAGTGGGTGAAAGCAGAGGAAATTTGCTGCCTCTCTGAGGATAGACGTGAACAGACATCCCTCTGCAGCAGTCTGAGTTAGGGAGGCACTTGTTCAAGCCATTTTAATGTATTCGTATGTTCATAGAATGGTTTGGGTTCAAAGGGGCCTTTCAGAACATCTAGTTCCAACCCTCCTGCTATAGGCAGGGATACCTCCCTCTAGACCAGGTTGCTCAAAGCCCCATCCAGCCTGGCCTTGAGTGCTTCCAGGGAGGGGGCATCCACAACCTCGCTGAGCAGACTGTTCCAATGTCTCATCACCCCCTCAGTAAAGAATTTCTTCCTAATACCTAGTTTAAATCTACCCTCTTCCAATTTAGAACCGTTTCCCCTTGTCCTGCTGCTACATGCCCTTATAAAAAGTCCCTCCTCAGCTTTTCAGTAGGCCTTCTTCAAGTACCTGAAGGCTGATATATAGTACCCCCAGAGCCTTCTCTTCTCTAGGCTGAAGAGCCCCAACTCTCTCAGTCTGTCGTTGAAGGGGAGGTGCTCCAGCCCTCTGATCATCTTCATGGCCCTCCTCTGAACCTGCTACAACACCTCCATGTCCTTCTTGTGTTGCGGGACCCAGAACTGGATGCAATACTCCTGGTGAGGTCTCACAAGAGCAGAGTAGAGGAACAGAATCACCTCTCTCGATCTGCTGGTTGTGCTTCTTTTGACGCAACCCAGGATATGGTTGGCCTTCTGGGCTGCAAGTGCACATTGCTGGCTCTTGTTGAGTCTTTCAGCAACTGACACCTCCCAAATCCTTCTCCTCAGGGCTGCTCTCAAGCCATCCTCCACCCACCCTGTATCTGTGCTTGGGATTGCCTCCACCCAGGCGCAGGACTTTGCACTTGGCCTTGTTGAACTTCACGAGGTTGGCATGGGCCCACCTCTCAAGCCAGTCCAGGTCCCTCCGAGTGGCATCCCTTCCCTCTAGCGTGTCAACTGCACCACTCAGCTTGGTGTTGTCTGCAAACTTGCTGAGGGTGCAATTGATCCCACTGTCCATGTCACCTACAAAGATGTCAAATAATACTGGTCCCTGAATTGGCACAGAACACATGCTTACTGGTTACTTCTTTGCAGCTTATGGTTAGCCTTTAGCAGATACAATTTCATTAAGGTATTTGCCATTTTCAAGTATGGCTTTGTAATCAGTGACCTTACTAGACAGCCATCCTGTTTTTCCCCATGCGAGACAGTTTGAGGAGAGAAAGTTGCTCTGGTTTTTGTCCTGGGAAAGTAAGCATATCTGCAGACCCAGACACATTTTAAAATTAAGATCCATTGCCATAATGGCAATCAAAGGTAAATCAAAGGTAGTCATGATGTGATAAGATAGGAAGTAATAAATGCTGGAATTCCACTTCTATGCAAATATTTGTTTTAGATTTATTGAAGGATTCATGATGCAGTATTAAAAACTATGGGGTAAAATCACTTGATAAGTAGTTCCCCAGAGAAGAGATTTCAGTCCATGTTTTGCAGTGCCATCCTGGACCATAGGTTACTTCTGAGGAGATCAATGACAGGTAAGTAAGAAAGCAAGCCGCTGAAAATCAAGTGAAAATTCCATGATCAGAAAACTAAATCATCACTTTAAAAAAATGTTTGAAGGTTGCAAATCAATTTAAGCTGAATTTAACTATTGTATTCTGTGCTACCGTAAGTTTGTACATCAGTAGTGGGTGGTTGAAAGTGTTGGCTTTTTTCAGGACTAGACTATGGCATTTTTTCTAATCTATAGTAAATCAAAGGAGCCAATATCTCATAAAGCTCAAATACAATACCTTGCTGCTAGAATTGTTGAAATGCAGGAGAAATTGATTGATAGTGTGCAAAGGGTTCTTCTTGTACTAGCATTTAGGATACCTAGATTTTATTCTTCACACTGTAACTTTAAGCAAGTCATCTTATTTTAGCAAGCTTTGATTTATTCCTTATAAAACAGAGGCGGTATATGGAGGTGATGTGGAACAGGATTGCCTCAGATCAGACTTCCTTTATCCTATGGTTCAGGAAACTGTTCTCGTGAATCACTTATCCCACAGAAAGTAGGAAGAGCTCATAATCTCTCTTAGTATTCTTTTTATAGGAGATAGTGGTGTTTGGCAAATCTTCATGAACTAAGTTGTCGTTCCTATAATAGCTGAGGCTAAGATAACAAGCTGAATCAACAGAAATGGATTGATGTATTGTCAAAGCAATATCTAACATGACATTTGCAAATTTAGGTTCTCATTGCATGACTACTTACCTGCAATATTTTGTAGAAGCAACAGCAGCCTTGAGGATGAGCACTTCATAGAGGATCTGTAATTTATATTCCTATAGTTGTGTAACCTCTGAAAGAAGGCACTCTGCTGTGGTTATGAGTGTCCTTGATTCTGATTAGAATGGGAATATTTGTTTGTGCCCAAGGAGAAGAGTCTGAAGAAAATCCATTTCATTTTGACTAGAAACTACAGTAACATGTGTTTGGTCTAACATCTACAGATATATTTTTTATTCCCTTCCTTTAATTATTTGATTCTTTTTTCATTTTCCATTCCATTATATTCATGGTATTTTGACAATAATGTTAAGGCACTAATTCATGGAATTTATGTCACAGTTTATATCACCAAACTGCATGGTGGAGCAGTAAACAGCTTCTGGAATGAGTTTTCCTCTGTGGCTGTGGAAACCATAGATCTTTCCCTTTTAATGTCTGTTTATTTTTTTTAATGAGACATATACCTGAAAATCCCAATCATAATGGAATATTAACAAATAATAGCATTTATATTTAGACATAGATTCTGGCTTATTTATATTTCACCAGTGTAGGGAGAGAGAAGTGAAAAATGTAATCTATTTATGATCCTGGTAAGGTCTATGTAAAGCTTGGAGCGGGGTCATGCAGGGCTAATTCAATTATTTGGAGGTATTTTGAGTTCCTAAACAGAGATGGCCCAGGGTAGAATGGAAGTTACTGTTCTGCAGTCAGATTTGCAAAGCCCATACTAATTTCACCATAAATAATTAATTTCTTATTACAAAAAAGAAGGAGCCTTGATTTGTAAGTTGCTGTGCATTGCTACTTTCTTCAAAGATGGTTTTACAGTCACAATTAAGTCTGTGAACTATAAGATAGATGTTTTCTATGGGTAAAAATATTAGTTTGTATTTCAATGGATATTCTATGCATTGAAAAGAAAAAATATATACATATATATATAATTAAAAAAATCTATATGTATGCAGGGATTAAAATAAGTCATTATTACTATGTATATTGTAAAGAACTGTGTAATGTTTTTATGATCTTTGTTATCGGTATTCCACATCATAATATCATGCATGATAGTGCACTAGGAGTTAAAGAGCTAATGCTCCAGTTCCGTAGATTGTCAATATTTCCAAGTACTTGGTTCTCAGAAGAGAAGAACTACATATTCTGGAGGACTTTCACTGTTCTGTTTCCATTTTCCATTCAGAGGGAAAGATAGAACTGTTTGCAAGTCATGAGATGTCCCCCTTTTCCTTTTCTGCTTGTTTCTGTAGCATGCGTGCTCCCTAGCCATCTTGCCTTCATCATTCGAGTAAGACCTTCAGTTTTGGACAATCTCTCTCTCATTTTATTTGATTTATTAGCTTAAATTCAAAATATATTGAATTGTATTGTGTAATCCTACATTCCAATATCTTATTTAGTATATTAACTTTCCTCCTCAGAGCGTTGCTGTTGTTCTGTTTTTAGGCCGATCTCCCTACCCTTTCCCCTTTTTTCCCCCTCCCCCTTTCCTGGAACACGGGTCTGTGGATCCCTCCGCCCCCGTTAGTCATGGAACCAGGTCAAAATGGCCTGTAAATAGTTCACATTTTTGGTGGAGAATGTGGGCATAGGCCGCCTTGGCCAGGAAAAGATGTACTTCTAGAAAGAATCTCTCTCTTAGAAAGCTTATCAGTACTGCAGGTGCTGCATTGATAACAAGGCCTTCAAGTCCAGGCAGACTGCCAATATTCTGGGATATTTGTAAACTTTTTCGTGCTGCCAGCTTGCTTCAGTAAAGAGAAAAAGAAACAAAAAAATGCTTTCTCTTGTAAAACTGCTCTTCAAAGTATTGCATTCCATCATTTTTTCTCTTTTAATGCTCAGAACATACTGTCTACTTTGCTTCATTATAATGAAACCAATGAACCCGTGGTGGTATCAGAGACACTTGATGAGGATCAGGATTATCAAAACAGCCTACTGAAGGGGCTGATCAAATTGATTTCCTCCTGACCTGTATGATCCAATATCTCTGCTATTAAAAGCAGACGTCCTCCTGCTCTAGCAAGTGATGACAGTAAGACTATGTAGTGCATTGCCTTATGGAGTTGCATACATGAATATGGAGAAGATATGAAGAAGTGGCATAAAAAAAACCACTTCTGCACTCTCTCTCCAGCAGCAGTGTAGAAGATGTTCTTTACATCCCGTCCCATCCGTACTGGCCCCAGGGCCATGGCACGGGCTATCTCCTGTTTAATTTGCTCAAAAGCCTGCCGCTGCTCAGGACCCCACGTCAAATTATTCTTCTTCCACATCACCTGATAAAGAGGGCTTACAATGAGCCTATAGTTTGGAATGTGCATTCTCCAAAAGACCACTACACCCAGAAATGATTGTGTCTCTTTCTTACTAGTGGGCAGCGACATAGCAGTAATTTTGTTGACCACATCCATTGGGATGTGATGACAATGCCCATCTTGCCACTTAATACCTAGGAACTGAATTTCCTGTGCAGGCCCTTTCACTTTGTTTTGCTTAAAAAGCAAAACCAGCTTGCAGAAGGTTCTGGATTATTCTCTGTCCTTTCTTGAAAACTTCCTCCGCTGTATTGCCCCACACAATAATGTCATCAATATACTGCAGGTGCTTGGGAGCACTGTCCTGTTCCAATGCAGTTTGGATCAACCCATGGCAAATGGTTGGACTATATTTCTACCCCTGGGGCAAACAATTCCAGGTATGCTCAATGCCCCTCCAGGTAAAAGCAAACTGTGGCCTACATTCTGTGGCCAAAAGAATGGAGAAAAAGGCATTAGCAATGTCAGTGGTGGTGTACCACTTGGCTGCTTTTGACTCCAATTCATACTGGAGTTCTAGCATGTACAGCACAGCAGCACTCAGTGGGGGTGTGACTTCATTCAGGCCACAGTAGTCTACCGTCAGCCTCTACTGGCTTTATGCACTGGCCATATGGGGCTGTTAAAAGGTGAGTGAGATTTGCTTATCACTCTCTGACTCTAGTTGACAAATCAACTTACGGATGGGGGGCAAGGATCTCTGTTAGTGTGGTACTGCTGTCTGTGCACTGTTTTTGTAGCAATTGGTACCTGTTACTCTTCCACTTGTAGCAACCCCACAACAGATGAGTCTTCCAACAGGCCAGGCAAAACAGACAATTGTTTAACATCTTCTGTGTCTACAGCAGCTACTCCAAAGGCCCATCGATACCCTTTGGGATCCTTGAAATGTCCTCTCCTGAGGTAATCAATACCGAGTATACTCGGAGCCCCTGGACCAGTCACAATAGGATGTTTTTGCCAGTCTTTACCAGTGAGGCTTATTTCAGCCTTCAACATAGTCAATTCTTGGGAACCCCGCGTCACCTCAGAAATAAATTGATTCTGTAAAATTAGCAGCTCCCTCTGGGACATAACTTTCAATAGCCAATTCATACCACATTGTATGCAGACACCAGATAGGTATTTCCAACAGTGTTTTTAGTTTATCATATATACATATAAGTCCACAGAGCAGAGTGGCGGACTTAAAGGCCCAGTACACTCTGAGTATTAAAAGAGGAAAAATAAAGGAATGCAAACACTTGAAAAAGAGTTTTACAAGAGAAAGCAAATACTTTTTTTTTCTCTTTACATAAGCAAGTTGGGAAAAAAAAAAAAAGGACAACATCAGAAAGTTTACAAATATCCCAGAATACTGGCAGTCTGCCTGGACTTCAGGGCCTTGTTTGCGGTACAAGTCCTGCAGTACTGATAAGGTTTCTAACAAAGCTCTCTGAGAATACAGAGTTCATTCTAAAAGTATGTCTTTCCTGGCCAACACCACCAATAAAATATCAACAGTTTCTAGGCTGGTTCGGCCCAGTTCTGTGACTAATGGGGCGGGGGGGGACCCACAGACGCATGCCCTGGGAGCAGAGGAAGAGGGAAAAGGGGAAAAGGGGAGAGAAATGGGCCTAAAAACAAAACAGCAGCAACGAGCTGAGGGAGAAAACTAATTAACTAAGTATGATAGTGGAATGCAAGATAACACAATATAATACAATATAATTGGAATTGAAGATAATAAATCAAATAAAATGAGAGAGAGAGTGTCCAAAACTGAAGGCCTTATTCTAATGTTGAAGGCAAGATGGCTGGGAACATGCACCACAGAGATGTGCAGTAAAATAAGTGGACAATCTCGTGACTTGCGAGCAGTTTTGTCTTTCCCTCTGAATGGAAAACAGAAACAGAACAGTGAAAGTCTACTGGAGTATGTAGTTCTTCTCTTCTGAGAACAAAGTACTTGGAAATATTGACAATCTACGGAACTGGAGCATTAACTCTTTAACTTCCAGTGCACTACATGATGTTATGATGTGCAATACCGATAACAAAAACCATAAAACCATGACAAGAACTTATGTCTTATGTAGAAAGAAGTGCCAGGTAGTTCTCAAAGCAGTGTTTTGCCAGAAAAATTTAAGTGAATTATGGCAGCAATTACAAACTCTTTGATGGCACTGGTAGCAAGAAATTCTGACCTGTGAGATGCAATGCACGTTTTAAGCTGCAACCAATGATCTAATTAACAGTATACCTAGCTGACACAACTGCAGTCTGCCCTTCTGGGCTGTGTAGCTTTATAAGAAATAACCCGGTAATATGAGAAGTCAATTTATGGTTTCTTTCACACTAGCCTGCTTTCCTCTCTGTCACAGAGCCAGCTTCAAAGAAAACTAGGGATATATGATTCATCCTCAGTGCAGGAGGAAAAGTAGACATCTTCTTGAGGTCTCTTCCAAACCTTTTTTTTTCTGTGATTTACTCTGATTATATAACTTCTGAAGCAAGAACAATGTCTTTGCATAAATAATTGCCCTGAATTCACCTTTGGAAGCCATTTATAGGACTTAAACTCGATAGACAGATGTCATCATCAGTGTCTCCTGCTCATGATTCTACTTGCCAATGTTTAGGTGGGGTGTTGGTCATCTGTAGACTTGGGTGCAGATTTCTATCCTGGAAACAGGGAGTCCATGTCTTAATGTGGCATGAACTAAACATTTTACACCTAATTTATGGAAAGCAGGGGATCTCTTTGAGGATGTAGTAGGCAGGAGTAGCTGGGTTTTGGGTGTTAGCTTTGTTTTTTGTTTTGTTTTTTTTTTAAGTCAGTAACTGACATACAATGGAGAGGAAACAGCTGTTTACATGGATTGATAGTGGGGAAGATATAGACAAGAGGTAATGGTTTTAAACTAAGACAGAGAAGATTTTGGTTAGCTATTAGGAGGAAGTCTTTAACTCAGAGGGTGATGACACACTGGAACAGGGTTCCCAAAGAGGTTGTGGATGCCCCGTTCCTGGAGGCATTCAAGACAGGGCTGGATGTGGCTCTGGGCAGCCTGATATTGTGGTTGGCGACCCTGCCTGAGGCAGGGAGGTTGAAACTAGATGAACTTTGAGGTCCTTTTCAACCCAGGCCATTCTATGATTCTATGAATGCTGCTATCATAGTCTCACCTACTTTAAATACTTTCCATAGGATGAGGGATTTTTGTGTCATATTGTAGATTATCAGTTTTGATTCTGAAAAATGGACAATATTGATGTGGCAAGCCTATCATTAATAAATCCAGTAAAGTCTACTGTTCATAATAAATATTCAGGAAGACTTGGCCAATTTTAGAATGAAATCTAGTAGAGGTGCCTTGCAGAGGGGCACTGAAAAATTCACTTTGCTGTCTGGACAATTTCTCTAGAGAGGCTTGTGATATCACAAAGAGGCTACCATGCCTGGTATGATGAGGACTACCAGGCGTTCCTACTCTTTCAGGTAAGGCTGAATGAGGCTGCAACAAGAAGACTCTGTAGTAACAAAAGAGACTTTATGTTCCTTGGAAAGATGTAGAAAGTATGGAACAGCTCTCCTCCAAAGACAAACTGAGGTAGGTGGACTTATTCAGCCTGGAGAAGAGAAGGCTTAGGGGAGACCTAATAGTGACTTCCAATACTTAAAGAGATCTGGAGGGAAATCAGCTTTTTACATGGGTAGATAGTGATAGGGCAAGGGGGAATGGTTTTAAACTGAAAGAAGGGAGATTTAGATTAGGTGTCAGTGGGAAATTTTTCACTGAGAAGGTGGTGAGGTGCTGGAACAGGCTGCCCAGAGTTGTTGTGGATCCCTTATCCCTGGAAGCATTCAAGGCCAGGTCGGATGGGGCCCTGGGCAGCCTGATCTAGTGTCTAATTTAGTGATTGGCAACACTGCCCTAGCAACTAGATGATCTTTGAGTTCCCTTTCAACCCCAGACATTTGATGATTCTATGATTCTGTGACTCAGGCAAAGAGGGTGATACTGGAGGAAACTCCAAATCCTCCAGTCTAAGACATTACTACTGCCAACTTTTTTCTAGACTGGATAACCTTGGCAATGGCTTTGGCAACTGACATGGCAGAGAGGGCTGCATGGTGTATGTCAGCAGTGCTAGGTTTCACTCCAGTGTTTCAGTGAAAGTTTTCGGTGAAGGTAAGTTAGTTTTGAATAGTCCATGTTTTCGTCTTCACAGATAAGTAGAACTACCTACATTGTGTGCCAAGCTGCTACCTTAGGACTTGGAAGGCCACATTACCAAGGTACCTCGTAACTGAGACATTCAATGACTGACTGAGAGTTATACTGCTTTTAGAGCATGTTTGGTTTCTACTTCTTCAGTGACTTCTAGGCAGTGCTCCATCACCTCTCATGGAGCCTTGCACAGTGCTCATCACTCTGAGGTCTCAGCTCCCGTTGGGCAGGCAGGAGCTTCGGTGAATATTGATAATTAGTGGTACATTTGTGATATATTTTGCCCACATACACATCATGCCACTCCTTCATCCACTGCTGTAAGCATAATATCTATCTCTCCACCTTTGGCTTCCACACAAAGGGTCTCTGATACTGCAAAAGATTTATTCTGGCTATGCTCAGGGATGAGACTGAGTTAAATGTGCTCTTCTGTGCAGCACAGAAGTTTGTAAGGACAGTTTTTCCAGAGGAAATATTTCTGTTTATGAGAACCTGGAGCAAACTTCAGTTTCAAGACTGCAATCCTAGAGTTCCTGCTGAGGTTGGTGTGCTGTCCCATCCTGAAATAATTTGCTATCAACTGATCTACTATGAGAGCTTGAGATTTAACTCTGGAGACATTTTGGATGGCCTATTTCATGCACAAGCATGGATTTCACAAGCTATCTTACTTGGAAAGAGAATGAAATGTGATACGGGCAGCCTGTTGCAATGCCTTTGGTTGGCAGCAAAGGGAAAAGGCTGGACTCATTTTCTACAGACCTTTGGCAAAGTAATGCCCTGGGCTGCTGCCCAGAAAACTGGCTATTTTTAAATAAGTTCTCTTTTTGTACTAGAGATTGCCAATTGCATGACACCCTGTTTGTTCCTCCCTCCACCATCCCATGCATGTGGGGTGTTGATGTTAGTCCCCATAGTTCCATTGCAGTGTAGGCCCAATCCAGCCATGCTGAGGGAGGATTTGCCAAGAGGTGTTAACACTGTGGTGTAGGAATGCTCAGTCCTCATTGTGCCCTCAGCCAGGTGCTCTGGCTAGCTGCTCCCCATCACTGTCATCACCAGTCTCTTTTATTCACTATCTGCTTATTCCTTGTTCTGGGGCTTTGGCACATCCAGGTTGTAAGCCTTGAAACTGCAGTAGCGATGTTTGGCACATTCAGGAATGGCTGGATTTTTTACACATTATTTTGATTACTATAATTTTCTCAGTTTTGGCATGGTTCCAAGATGTTTCAGACCCCACTGGTTTCTCCTCATCATCTTCTTTCCCCTCTACCAGCCTCCGTCAGTGCTCTCACCATTCTTGGTTGCTGCTGCTCTGCATGTTTTGCTTCCTTGCATGTCTTGCTTCCTAAGCCTCAAGCCACCTTCTACTGCTTTACAGGTGACTCTTCCTGACATTCTCCTTTTTATTTCTGGGCTGCTCCTGCGTTCTCCATGCTTCATCTCTGGGTCATGGAGAGTCCTCTGCATGCAGAGTAACTTTTGCAGGCTGAGTCCAAGCTGTGTCAGTGAAAGCACTGAGGCAGTTTTCCCAAGTAATAAATGTACCTCATGTGATGCTGAAATGAGATTAGAATGGTGCCCAAGTTGTGTTTTTCATACACAAAAGAAGAAAATCTTATCCCACCCCACCACCTTCCCCTCTGGTTATAAAGTATTTCTTTTAAGTTTGTATTTCAAGACAGAAGAAAAATGGTTTTTTGGCCTCCTGATTCCCTTTCATCACTTCTTTTCCTTTCAATCCCAATGAGCTTTGATGTATCTAGTTGCAAATAAGGAATTTTCATTTTTTTTTGAAATTTAATCCAACTTCTGGCATCCAAGGATTAAATTCATTGACAAATCAAGGCAGACTCTTATTTAATTGCTTGGTTTAACTCCGCTGTGGAAATGGTACAGTATTTGCTGTTAGTATTTGCTGAGTTACATCCCTGGAAGTGCTGAACAGCTGTGTGGCAGAGTAAAAACATCAAGAAACTTCTAAAACCCCTCCAGCAGAAAACTTCTATCAGATAACTTTCCCTTCTGTCTTACTTCATTTCTTCCATGTTAAAACTCGCCTCTTCTAAGCTGGCATAGTTCTCTCTGTGTCGTCACAAGGACTGAAGGAAATACTTCTTTTCCGACTGATGCAGAAGAGTTTCAGAGCCTCAGCTGTGCCTTGCATCCCTGTGTGTTGGGTCAGACTGGGAGGCTTGTGGGGAAAGGCAGGGTGTAAGACAGAGGTTGCTCATTGGTGCAGGCTGGCAGCAGAGCTTTGGAAGGACTGAGTCACAGCTCTGCATTCTCTGCCTCTCAGCCAACAGTACTTCCCACCCCCTGTCTGTAACGTTAATACAGATATATTTTTCTGATCCCTCTGTGGAAAAGCAGTGTAGTCTCAGAAGGAATGTGATGTACATCACTTAGGCATTTCTTACAAGTGCTTTTATTTAAAAGGCATGGCTTACAAAATGGAGGGTAGTTTTGCTGAGAGGAAAATTTTGCTATGGGAGCAAAGCCCATGCTTCCTGCAGACTTGGCTGAAACATGTATGGTTTGATGAGTTGGTCCATTAAGGATTTTTTGGGGTGCTTGGGGACACCAACATGCTATGCCCACATGTTCCTACACTATAGTTCAGCACAGTCTCCCTGGCACCTCCCCTCCCCATCTCTGCTCGCTCAGCCCCAGGCCCCTTCTAGTTGCAAGAGACTCACTCCATCATGGGTCCCTTTCCTCCCTGCTCCCACACTCTGCAGACAGGTCTCCTCCTCTAAGGCATGGGAAGAAGAGAGCCTGATCAAGCTCCTTCCACTTTGCTGGGAAGCTAGTTAAGTTTAGGTGTGTGCAGTATAATGCAAGAAACACTTAATGCACATGGGGGAAAGCCTGTTCATACATGATAGGAAGACAGAAGGAAAGGGAAGAAGGATGAGTTTGGAGCAGGTGTTCAATCTAAGGATTTCTTGGCTACTTTTATCTTCTCATTTCTGTACTTAAAAATTACTCAGTACGTGGTATAATAGGTCCCATGAGAAATTTCCTAGGTTAACAAAACCTTGAGCTTGCATAGCATCACTTTTTCAATATGTGTTTCTCCCTAATAAGAAACCTGAGGAGCAGAAAGGTTAAATGCTGTGATTGTCAAAGGAATTGCCGTAATTGAGGAGCCCAAGGAGAACAAACGTTATTGTGTAAAACTCCTCTGGAATGTGGCTGTAGGTGAAAGAGAAAGGTGAAGGCTGACTCTGCATTTTATTATGCTGAAAGCAATTTTATGAGCTGAAAGCTCATGTAGAAAACAGGGAGGGCTTTACCATGTGCCAGATGCTTCTGCATCAGATCTCCAGTTTGCAAAGCAACTTGTCCATGGGGACTGAGCATGTTGGAGCATACAGTTTCAGTGAGACCAGGCTGGTTTGTACATGGGCTGTCAAAAGCACCATATCCTGGATAAGATGAGCAGCCTTCTCTTGATTTACCTGTCCCGACCACCAAATATGTTTTCCCACTGAAATGCTGACAGATAGTGGCTGCCCATCTGCATAGAGTAGAGACAGCAACCTGCTTCACCCTCCCACAGATGGAGACATGGCCCTAACTACAGTAAATGATACTGGAATTATGAAGAAACTGCAGAAACGTTTTGTTAAGGAAAAAAAAAAAGGAAGGAATAAAAAGCGTAGTCAGAACTGGCAAAATTGCAGTGTGGGAACGATGTAGTATAGAATTCAAAGAGCTTTTTGTTCATCAGCACACAACCATGCTGTGACAACACGTGAAACAAATGTTTTTCTCCATGTGAAAATGATGAAAATGCAAATGTTTATTTAAAACAAGGGGTGAAGCTGAAATTACTTTCTGTGGCTGACCGCCTGGGTATGTGTGCTGTCCTTTCTGAAATCACCACCTTACCTGTTCACTCAGGAGCAGGGAAATCTAATGCACTATAAAAAAATAAATGGATGATCACTCTGTGTTAGAACATCACGACAGGGATCTGAGACTTCTTGAGACTACTACAGCATAAATAATAGCAGGGCTGAGGAAGAAAGGGCGAGTAACTTCCTGTAAGTAAGGTTTGTTTTAACTAGGACTTTTAAGGGAGCTATGTGAATAATTTATTTTTAATATCTATTTTTGAATGGATCTGTTTCCCAAACTCAGTGTATCTTTTTCTTGTTTTTGTCTGCAAGAGGTTGCTGTATTTCAAGTATTTATTTACTCCAAAATTATATGCAACGTTTCTAGACATGGTTTTACTTGAACTCCATTTTAAATTATACACAGCCACTGCTTCATAACCTGAAGCCATGAAACATGTATCCTGGGTTCTAGTTATTGTGTAAATAAGCACACAGATCAACTTCTGTGGCATTGTAGCAAATCAGAGGGAACACTGAAGGTAGGAGAGATATCAAGATTTGTTTTGCATGATTAAACCTGAAAATAATACTGGCACGTTGACTCGAAAGCTCAATAAGCTTTCAAGCTGAAACTGAAAGTGTTTATGAGGGTTATCTTGATTTGATAGTTCTGAGCAGAGAATACATTTAAATGGAGATTTTGTTTTTCTTGAAATTGGATGGTATTGACATTTTTTCTGATTTATTTGTTTCTGTTGATCTCATGTGGATGAATTTTAATCTACATATTACTAATTTATAATGCTTTGTCTGTCAAGTCTCTTTGAAATTCATAGCTTTAGGTATAAGAACTCATTTTGGCTTGTTCATTTGGCAAAACATTTTCATCTCCTTGCCTTATTTCAAACTGGATAAATATCAAAATATCAGTATTTTCTGGGAAATGTAGGTGTGCCATTTGTGAACTTTCAAGACTCAGACCCATTATGCAAGGCTTCTAAGCATATTTTGAAGTTTGATTCAAGTTACTGTGGTATGTATGTGTATATGCATGTGTTTAAGAGCTTTGTTATGGAGCTACAAAACGTAAAGAAAAGATTCCCCCATGTTAAAAATATTACCGTAGACCCTTTTAAAGCTCTTATTTTATTATTGTAACTATAATTGAGAACATTATTGCAACTGTTGATTAATTATTTTCTTGGCATTAGAACCAGCACTGTATAGATTGGCACTTTCTGAAACATTATTCAGTGTTCATACATATGCATACACATAGATGCATATGCTTGTATACATACAAATATCTAGTTATCTGTGCATACATTTAAGCTGTAAATTAGAAGGTATTTTCTTGACCAAGCTTCCAAGAGTCAGAGCAAGCACATTCAAAACACGGCTATAGGACTTTATTAATAAGATCATGTTATACTATTTCTCCATCCGACCCACAAAGTGCTTTTCTATGTTTTGGGTTTTTTTGTTTGTTTGTTTGTTTGTTTTTTTGTAGACTTCAGATCCACTGAGTGGAATGACTGTATATACTTACATTCAGAAACAGTGTGATATTATCTGCACGATAACGTACTTACAAATTAATGGGTTTAGTCTCTCAGGGAGCTCAAACATACGTTCAACAACAACTCAAGATTTTGTTTGAGTACTGAAAAGAATGGAGACCTGACCCAAAAATGTGGTGTCTGAAAAGCTGCTAGATTAAAAGAAATGATTTAAAAATTTCATAAAAACAAAATCTTATAAGAAATATGATATTGACCACAAATTTTTAAAAATTACATACTGGAAATAAGACAAAGCCTTAGTTTTGATTTATAAGCAGTTTTTCATATGTGAACAGGAAAAGTAAATGTTGTGATCTAAATAACTTAGCATAAATAGATGTAGCCTGTTTTGTGGAGGTCATTCAGCAAGAAAATGCATTTGTTATTACTTTGTTAGAAAAGAAGAATGTTCTATTTACAGATATGCGTGCTGAATTAGACATTTTCACATTGTTTGTGATTGCTGCATTAATTTATAATGCTCCAAACTAAAATGATGATAGGGTTTTCATGTATTTCCTTTATGAAGGCCAAACTGCAGGATACAGCTCAAAAAAATGTCACCTCTGAGAAAAACATAAAAGACAAAGAAACTCGTATGATAACTACAATCAAAATTTTCAGTCCTACCCAGTCCTGATGAACTGACATGGACCTAGCCCTCTGAAGGAAGTGTTCCTCCTGATAGGACTTCTGAGTTTGTGCAATCATGTATGTAAATAACCCAAACAAGGCAATATCTTATATACATCCCTGTATTACAGCTGCAGATACATTAGAAAATCATAGGGAGCTATGTAGAACACTGAAGGGTTTTTCTAAACCTTTGTTGCAAGAATGACATTGCTTATATTTGCAGCCATTAAGTACAATTAAGGCCTTCATCACAATGAATGCCTTAATTGAGGCATGAGGGACATAATTTAAAGTATTTTTATTGTCATGCTATATTTAATTAAAAAAAATACAGAGAGTGAAGCAAGGTCAGCCAGAGTTGTTGAGCCACTTAGTAAGAGCATACTTAGGTCCCAGGAAAGTACTCGCACACATTCATTTAAGATGAGGTTACTCAAGTGTTAGACTTATGTTAAAGATATCCATGTGCTTTCAAGTGTACTGTTGACTTCAGGCCATAGTAATTAAAGAAACAGAATTTCAGGGTTATTGTAATAAAATGAATTAAAATTTTGTGCACAACTTTGAGGAGTGCCTAAATCTTCCCCCCAGATCTCTTAGCCTAATGTTTCTGGCTTCTGACTGGCTATTGGCCTTCAGAACAGGATAGTAAGGCTATTGCAGACCAGTTCCTACAGCCACACAACAGAAGGGACTACAGGAATTTTTTCCCTCACATTCTTTCTGTTGATATTTGAGCTATTTGTTGTAAAGTCTAGGATATCTTCCCCTGCATTTCTTTTTCCTTTTTTTTGCTTTCTACCAAGGTACACATATTCGCTTTTTGAATACTTTAATTTCTGTCATTCATTGATTTGGAATTTTGTTGTAGAAAAGGTGCAAGATCTTAGATTGAAACATGAAGATTTGGTATCTATTTCTTATATTGCTCATTTTTGCACTGAAGCACTGGAAAATGAGATCTTGAGCACTGAGCACAGTTAATATGTCAAAGATTCTCAGAGGTGACAGAGGAAAACTACTTCTATAACAGAATCACAGAGTCACAGAATCATAGAATGATTTGGACTGGAAATTACCTAAAGAGCATTTCATTCCAACCCCCTGCTATAGGCAGGGACACTTCCCAGTACATCAGGTTGCCCAAAGCGCCATTGAGCCTGGCCTTGAACACTTCCAGAGAGGGAGCATCCACAGTCTTTCTGTGCAACCTGTTCCACTATCTAATCACACTCTTTGGCTGAAAACTGAGCTTAATACTTTTCATAGAATCATAGGATCATAGAATCATTGAGGTTGGAAAAGGCCTGTAAGATCATCTAGTCCAACTGTCCATCTACCAGTAATATTCCCCACTAAACTCTAAGTATCACGTCTACACATTTCTTGAGCATCTCCAGGAACAGTGACTCCACCCAGGCAGCCTAATCCAGCACCCAGCCACTCTTTTGGAGAAGGAGATTTTCCTAATATCCATCTTGAACCTCCTCTGGCAGAACTTGATGTCTTTCCCTCTCATCCTATCACTAGTTACCTGGGAGAAGAGGCCAACACCCACATCACCACAGCTTCCTTTCGAGTAGTTGTAGAGAGCGATAAGGTCTCTCTGAGCCTCCTCTTCTCCAGACCAAATGATCCCAACTCCCTCAGCTGCTCCTCTTAAGTCTTGTGTTTCAGACCCTTCACAAGCTTTACTGCCCTTCTCTGATCATACTCCAGGGCCTCAATGTCTTTCCTGTAGTGGAGGGGCCCAGAAAGAGAGATTTTATCAGACATGCCCCCTCTGTCTTTGATGGGCACCAACTGGTAGCCCTGTCCAGTGCGTTGAAAAAGCTGTTTTTAGCTCCAGAGGAAATCTAGACAACTGATGCCAAGAGTGCCACACAGACAGCAAATTTATAGTACCCAGGTAGAGACTTGCAAGATATCTTCCTATTTTAATTCACCGTGTTTTGTGATGAGAATCCAACATATATTTAGTTCTCTACAATCAAGCCGGAAGCTTTCCTGGCTTCACCAGCATCCAAAAACATTAATTTTGGGGGGTGATTGCAAGAAGCTTCCAAAATCCCCTTTCCTAAGGCAGAATTGTTGAGCACATGAGCCTTGGAGCCAGGAACACTTTGCTTTTAGCAGCTCTGGCAGCAGATAGTGACCCACTGGCTCTGGGGCTGAAGATGTGTCTGCAGAGCAGGTGCATGCATGAGCTGCCTTGAAGCCAAGGAGTTCCAGGGCCTGACGACCACTGGCTTCTGACAGACCCTCCAAGAACCCAAACACAGCCAGAAGTCTTTGATCTGATAAAAGCTCAGTAAAACGAAGTGTTTGTTCAAAAGCAGTGTTTGTTGTTGGTTGTTTTTTTTTCACAGAAACTTTGTTTCCTTGTAAGATTTCCAACTTGTACCACCAAAAAGCCTATCTGTACCTTGATTTATTATAAATTCTTGGAACCCACATCAAAAGCCTTCATGGATGGAGCTCCCATTTGCTTTGAGGAGAATCTCTGCTGTATAATTGATTACATAACCAAAATTTAATTACTTAGTCCAAAGTATACACAACAAATCTGAGCATTTTTTTTATCAGTACTTTTTGGTTATTAGAATTTATACATTAATTTTCATCCAGCTGGGCATGATGCAGCCAGGCCAGATGTTTCCAGACCTACCCCTCTTTGAAGAATGTATAATAATATAGTCATAGATCTGTGTTCTTTGTTGTGAAAAATAGGCAACAGGATCATGGGAAGTTTTGGGAGGTTTTATTTTTATTTCCTCTCTGATCTTTCTCTGCAGGAATCTGAGTGCATAGGGATCATTTTATGCCTGCAGAGCTATAGGAAACTGTAAGAAACATTATGCACTAACATTAATTTCAAAACTGGAAAACATTTCTCTCTGTTCTCCCATGCTACCCATGATACAGAAAGAGTAGTTGTGTGACATAGAATCTTTGTTGTCCTGCTTTGGAAAATGAGTTAGTGGCAATAATTCCTTCTCCCTCAACAAACCAGTCCGTGACTTCTTGGGTTCAAGCTTGGCTTGCTCTGATTATAAATATGTATTTCTTCTCAGCAGCGCATCTGTTCAGTAAGTGGCAAGTGGTCTGGACTACAAAAAAGTGACCCTTTTGGTGACTTCATCACATGGGGAAGGAAAAAGATTCCAGGTACAGGACTACACCATTCTCCCAAGTGTCTACTTGGGGCAAGAAGACCTGATCTGTCCAGTGCTCTTCCTCCTGCAGTCCAAGTGCTTGCAGATATTGCCCTGCTTAGAGGGGGTACAGCTTGCCCTGTTGTGATAAGGACTGGGCTCTTGAGACCTAGACAAGTGACTTGTCTTACTTTATTTAAAGAATAATATAAAATATGGCCTCCTAATCTGGTCAAAGCCTGCAATATTGAAGGCCAGCTGTGGAAAGGCAGGAAAGGGATGTCTGCATATTATTTCAGAGTCCTGAAAGAAGCATTTGACTAGCAATTTGGTGAGAGCTTAGCTTCAGAGCTCCTGGCCATTAAATGTTTATCTTCTTTAAATGACAAGCTTTGAATTAGTCTTCACAAACTTAGCCCAAAGTTTGTTTGAAGGCAACTGGTATGACATGCAAAGCGAGTACTTTGAAATGCAATAATGCTGGCTGCAGCTGGGGAGGCATGTCCATATTTGGGAGACAGTGAAAAACAGAATTCAGACACACTAAAAGAAAATTCATTAAAAATCCAGTGAACAATGAGCGAACAACACCACGTTGCTCACATATATTGATGCTTGTCATCTACCCCTGTGACTCAAAGCTCAGGAAGGGGCAGTGTCTGACAGGGGCAATACCTCAAAGTGAATCTGAACTTCTGTTTGTTTCTAGTTTAACCCTTGCCCTCACATTCTTGAACACACTACACTTCTAGATTTTCGCTTTCATACTGTGTGTGCAAGTGAAAAACAAAGCATATGACTAGGTATTTCATTTAAACTATAGCAACATTAAAGCTGAGTGTTAAAGTACTTTGTCTGAAACAGTAGATGTTAAAGATGTTAAAGACAAAACTCAAATCCTAATCTAGGCCTCATGCAATAGCAGAGGTGCGCAGACCACCCAAATGTAGCCACCCAACTTGGCTGGTTAAGCCAAGGTTCCTCCACAGTCAATGGAAAAACAGAGGGGTAAAGAGACAGACTTGCTTCCAGAAGCAGTTCAGTAAGTCTGCATTCTGAATCGCCTCTAGGAGAGCTTCTCAATTAAAGGAGTTTAAGAAGGCAAGCCAGGTAATTTAACCAGCTAGGCTGGGTGCCTAAACTCAGTGCTTTGAGAATAGTTCTTGTCACGCCATAAAAAACAATAGCATATAATTTTATGTCAGAAAACAGCATCCTGTGAAGCCACAGAAAAAAAGTCCTGCTTCCCTCCTATCTTTGCGTTCCTCAGCTTTCCAGAATTCTTTGTCTCTGTTTACCCTGCACCCCAGACCCAGAAGCCATCAGCTTAGCAGCCTAGAGGTATCATTCACACAGCTTTATGTGTGTCTAGTAGTAGGGAAAGTTAGGCCTTGTTCCTCTACCTTGTCCTGATATCCAGTACTAAAAAAGGCTGTGATCATTTGGCATCATGGAACTACTTGGAAACCTCCTGTATGGGAACTGCTGAGTCATGGCCTGAACCACTGATTGAGCACCTGGAGGAAAGACCCAGGTCAGGCCTGGGAGCACAGGTGAAGGCAATTCACCTGTGTGACTTTACCTCTTAGGCCTCATTTAGGGGCTGACTGCCACTGAGGAAGGAGCTCTTTCTGGAGATCCCTCCTTGGTGAGAGCCTTTCCCTACCCAAAATCTTCTAATCTGGGTGAGCGATTTATTTCCCTTCCTTTGTTGCACCTTGCCATTGTGCTGGTCCTTCCACCTCTTTGTAACACCTTTTCTATTGTGTTGGTCCTTCTGATTGCTACACCTCCTGATCAGAAAGAAGTCTTCTGGAAAATGGCATTTTTGTGGAACTGAACTGCTCTGTTGAAATATGTCAGTTTTGTCAGCGTTCTTAAAGGAAAGCAGGCGAAGTGGCTAGCTGCCTGGCCTACTAGCATGTCAGCCAGCTGGTGGGCAGGTCCTGAAGGATTTCTTCTGTTTTGCCAGAACAACCATGTTGCCAGATTATCACCCTGATAATGAACATGCAGAAATAACAGTTTCTTAGGCTTTATCACAAAGTGAAATATATTTTTTTCCGGACAGCTCTGAGATACCTACAGCTGTTTTTTTTCCCTCTCCCTCCTGCACTCTCTTCTGTATTACAAGGGAAAACTAGTTCATCTGAGGATCCATTATTATTATTTGCTTTGTTTTCCCTCCCCTTTGTTCTAGTGTCTCAATTATTTCCGGTATGTGTGTTTGTAGTTTGGAAGTGAGCTTGCTTTCCTGCTCTTTTACTCAACACTTCTTTCCAGAAGTTCTATCTTTCTGGCACTTGGAGAATGTGATTTCCGCTCCAGCCTTGCCAACAGATGAGCTGCAGGCAGCAGATAAACTCTAGGCAGCTGCTGTTAACTCCACCGCACTCAGATTTGCAGTACACTCGCAGACACAGCAAAGAAGAAACCAAGCATAGTTTGGATTACTTTTTATACCCCAAGAATAATTTTTAAAGGGACTTTGTGTAAGATTGAATCAGGTAACAGGAAAGGAGTTGGCAAGGACTGGATTCAACATAAGCAGTTGGCTCCTGAGCCAAAGAACCAAGGATCTTCAGACATATCCATCTGGAAAGGGACTCCTGATCATCTGGACTGGGAAATCAGTCAGCCTGGTGGGATAACAACATCTCCATCCTGTGCAATGACAGATGTGGATCTGGTATGCCTTAGCTACTGTAGAATGATGGAGTTGCAGGGCTTTGTCCCAAGCCACTTGCTTGTGCTGACAACCAAAGTAACTCACTAGGTATTGAATTATGGATTCCCATGTAGCCCAGGAGGATGATTGCTGGCCAGGATGCCCGTATTTTTCTTGAAATCTTCACAAAATGCATCACTTCAACATTTAGAAACTCTCCAGAGATGACAATAGATGTGGTATAATGTTTAGGCCAGTATACACAGTAGCCCGTATTATATACCATTTCTGTGAAACATAATCAGACCTCCTTATCTGAAGAAAGGCAAACTATTCTGTTAGGGAGCCCATCTTTTGGCTATTGTAAAATATGAGGAGAACCACCATTATTAGGAGGCTCACACTTTGTACTTTGTGGAATCAACACCTTACTCCTGTTCTGTCTCTCAATTTTGCCATATTCATCTCCAAATGAGATTATGTAAATTTGTGCAGGAAGTGTTGAGAGCTCTGCTGTCAGTAATGCCTACCTCAACATGCAACATTTTTTTTGTTTTTTTCTCTGTCAGGAATTCAAGAGAACAAAATACATTTCAATTTGAATAAAATGACAGTACACCCCAATTTAATGGAGATCTCATCAGTTCGTTCAGGTGGACAGTGTTAGAAAATTATAGAGGGAAAGATGTCCATAATAACAGCTTAAGCTTCTGTAGCTTTGATACATTTATAATGATGACAGATGTATTATATACATGCAGAGTACCTTTCATCCAGTAGGCTTCCACATTTTACAAACTGTATAAAACTTTAATATTATACATGTGCAACATCAAAATACTTGTATATTTTACAGCAGCTTTGGTCTAGAAGCCTCAAAAGCACCAATGACTTCTTGTTTAATTTGGAGACTTTTCAAAAAATCCTCTTCGATGCAAGGTAAGTTCTTTGCAATCACATTCTTTCCAAGTTTGAGTATTTGAGGATCCACATATATTCCAGCCTTCATCCCTGAAAGCACTTAAATACACAGTGAACTTTGCAAATGTACATACAGCTGAATTCAATGCAGTAGCTGAAGATAAAAGTGTGCCTAAAGGTTCCCTGGACTAAGACTACGAAGCTTCATTTCTTGAAGGTTTAAACAATCAGTGAAGAGGGAGGAGAGGCAGGGAATTTGTTTGTTAGTTCTCATGTTTAAACCTATTTGTTGTTTCTACAATTAAAGAAAAATGCAACAAATCTTGGCAGGGAAACTTGAGTTTGCTCTGCTGGCTGGAAGTTCTTATACTTTCTTCCTAAAAAGAAATATTCTGAATGCATTAATGCTTTTGCAAATTACTGTCTGTGTGATTTAAAATGGAGACTATGTGAGCCCACGTAGGGTAGGTTGTTTTAAAACCTCAGGCTGCTTCCCTGCCATTCATCAATTTTCTCTGAGTTTTGACAAAATCTGATGCATTTCAATACCAAAGACTCATTTTGATGAGCCCTGAAGGTAAATTGTCTCAGACTGGAATGAGTTAGTAGAAGTAACTCTTATTTGCCCCATCCTCCCCAGTTTTGCATGCATGGCAAACAAATATGGCCAGATGCCCTGAAGAACCCGTACTGCCCTACCAAAGCACTGCTCATCTAGAGCAGGGTACAGTCTCGTGCTCCAAAAATATGGTGCAACCACAGCATGTACAAATGCACAGGAACAACTAGAGTTGTCTTAGACAAGGACAAAGGTGTAATCATGGTAGAAAGGCAGAATAGCCCTTCCCTGCCAATACAAAGAAAAGGCTACCCGCTGCTGGGAGGCTGAGCTCCCTGTGGCACTTCCATGTTTCCTGAGACACAAATAAAAAGGGCTTTGCTTCTGTTCATTTGAGCAGCTACATGTTTGCTCACTTCTCATAAACAGGAATGAGAAGATTAAATTTCCCTTCTTGAAGGGCAAACCAGCCCCCAAATCCTTCCACCTCTGGGACAAGGAGTAAGGAAATGCATCACTGAACGGAAAATGAGAGAAACATTTCAGAAGCACTATGTCATCTGAACCCAAAGCTTGGCTGGAGCTCAGCCTAATGCCTCTGCTCCTGCCAAAGCTGTTGTGATCCTGGAGGATGCTCCTTGGCAAGACACTGGGCTTGCAGAACAGCCCATCAAGTGCTGAAAGGGCAACCCAGCCAACTTCATGCAGCTGCTTTCAGTAAGAAACCCTCCTTTCCAGTGTCCTGCTGGTGTGTTCCCACACAAAACCCAGCACGTTGTCAGCCTTTCCCATTGTGGGTTAGTCTTCAGGTACTACTCTATTTAGAAAGCTTTTAGGAATGATTGTAACTTCACAGCTGCACATTTTTAACTGGTTCAGATTTACAGAAAGTGGTTCTGTTTGGAGAGAAATACCAAAGTAATTGGAGTTTGGCTGGGAATCTACGCAGACTAAAGTGACTTGGATTTTCTTGTAGCACAAAGCTACCCAATGTAAACAGAAGTAAAAAAAGCCTAGAAGAAACACAGACTTCTTCTCTCTGAAGGTTATTTCAGCGCACACTGTAATTAAACAACAAAGGTGCACTAATCAGCTTGTGTCACCCAGTTAGCGCACACTGGTCATTCAGTTTCACCTGAACACTAATGTGTACAGATGTAGGAGGTCTTTTTTAATTTAACCTAAATCTGGAGGATTTAGGTTAAATTAAAAAACTGCTCTACCGCAGTTTTTAGAGACCTTCACCTTCACACATCGAATAAACACTGTTGGTAGGACATGAGTCAAGCACCATTTTTAGTAGGCAAGCTTGACTGATCAAATTTCTGAAAAAGCCAAACTTGCATAGAATTATTTTATGAAGCTCCTTGACATTAAGATGTTGAAGTGAATAATGGGTAAACAGTTAAATCACAAGCTGTGATCTGGTTCTCAATGAGTTTACAACTTCTGTGGCCAAACACATGGTGATCCTAAAGCCACTGGTTTTATAAAAATATTTTTAGAAAAAAAAAGAAAGAGGAGAGGATTAAAAAAGAACAACAGAGCATGTACTTGAGCCTAGTACATTATATTGCATCTTGCACAGACCTGTAGAAAGTGTTAAATGATGTGTGAGAGCCCCCTGCGCCTCATTTGCAACAGGCAAACACTCTTAAAAGCATGAGGCAAGCACTGAAAATCAGAGCCTGTGGCAGGACTAGCTGGTATTATCTTGCAGGTAATGTAGCCAAGGAGGATGACCAGGAAAGAAACTAATATTTCTTTACCCCTTCTGGGTAAGAGCCACTTCACTTCCTTCAGAAACAAAGAAAGGGATAAAGTAAGTAAAAAAACCTGCAATTCTCAGTAAGTATGTTTAAGATGAACTCTCACAAGCTGATAAATGTACATACAGAAGCAGTTAAATAGTTTAGGCCCCAAACTTTGCAGGCGTCGACTAAGCAAGGGAAAAGCTGGTCCTGAAGTTACTGACTAGCGGCAAAAATACTTGTGTAAAAATGCTTATACACAGATCTGTAGGAAGCTTTTGCTAGTTGATCACAATTCTAACAAAATTTGTTTCAGTACTAATCTAAATTTAACTCGATGACTTAGGAAAAAAAAGAATAAAAAACTAGAGGATACCCTTTGGAGAATCCATTTCTCCAGGAAATAGTTTAAATTTCTTGTTTTGGCTATTCTTGTATTCCCATTAATGAGCCAAGAAAAACTCGCGGAATTAAATCCTTTTTTTTTTTTCAAGCTCTAGGTTTGGTTTACAATCTGTTCAAAAGAATGAGAACTGTAGAAATTCAATTTTTCTTGGGGCTGATAACAGCACAAAACATCATGACGTCATGTTGATTTTGTGAGTGTCTTTTGTATTAAATTGTGTGAGCACCACACTTCCAGTGCCAGAAAAATATCCCAAAACATCTGAAAATTTGATCTGGAAAGAGTTCTTCGGAGACTGGTGGCCTGTTCTGCTGGCTTCAAAGTCTGTCATTGCTTCTTTTCCTCCTCTTTTTAAACACATCACAATTCCCTGATTTAAAAAACTATGCAGCAGGATAAGGCAAATCTTGTTTATGATGGACCAAAGTCTTGCCTTTATCTGAGAGAATTTTAATTCCACTTCTATTATTTATAATTATATCAACATCTGTAAGCGTCAGATGTAGGATGACTTCAAAAGGCAGACAAGGATTCAAACAGCACTGACCACATTGCAAAGCCATGGGATAGCTCTGCCCATGTAGAAGATATTTTCTTGCATGAAAGACGACATTGCTAGCAGAGCTCCAGAGCCTACAAAGCACTAAATGCCACTAGTATTTGCAGCAGCATGATCTCTGCTGAACTGTTAGAGACTGGACCCTGCCATCTGGAAAACTTGTGGTATGTATATGGTATCCCTTCTCAGACAGTTATCTTTCTCTGCTCTCAGGGCATGAGAAACTTGTAGTCATTTATGGGTTTTATATTTGACGTTAAACATGGACAGTACCTTTCATACTATTTATCAGTTTGCATCTTGTGCAAAATGTATTTTCTCTCATCTCCTGCTTTCTGGGGTAATCAGGAATATTTCCCAAAAAGCTATGCAGCCTTCAGCCACCTGCCAGATTCTCATGCATTATAATATTTTCGGCCAGCTGCTGTGGTAGCTGTTCATGCCAAAGGCAAGAATTCCATTGCTCCGCTTTTATCTTTCATACAGACCAAAGCCTACTTTCAGCCCATGTGGGACTGTGAGCGTAAAGCCTGAGTCAGCAAGAGTTCAAACAAAAGGTCAAACTTCTCAGAGCCCATAATCAGTTGGTGGAGCCCAGGTGTCATGTCCTGTTCAAGGTTTCACCACGGTGCTTCCCCTTCCATCCTGCTGCAATATTCCTCATCCTTTAGTGGGGCCTTCCAGGCAGAATAGTGAATGTACAGTCATCATGGTCCCAGGGTAGATTTTTGGCAGGGATTACTGACATGACTGATTCCTGGGAGCTGGTCTTGTGCCTTTGGCCAAGCCATTCTTAACCCTAGCTCTGCCACTCACATTCAGCTGAACCTGGTGAGTTGGAAGTGCTTTCCGTTTTAAGAGCTAATACTGGCATTGGCACACTTTTTTTTTTTTTTTTTCACTTTACAGCTGGATGTCAAATAGGCTTCTATTGATGTTTTTCTCTTGTGCCTAGCATTTCTAAACAGTTTGCTCATTTCTGGTGGCCATATTGCTTCCTCATCAGAGTGTCCAGAGATATCTTGGAGGGTTCAGAAAACAGTAGCCTATTTCCAAGTGACCATTTGTTTTGGGTGCCCAGTTCAAAATATATGCTGGCTATGGGGTTTTGATTCTTCAGAAATTCCTGACACTCCCTTCTCAAAGTCAGATATCACAGATTAACTACTTTTCTGAAAAAGTCAAGCCATATATTCTGTTCCAGAATATATATTTAATCACATGAATATTCACAGCACAGAAGACATACCAGTGCTGCCTATAGACCTTATTTCCACAGGATGCTGATACAATGGATGACTCAGTAGGCACTGTTAGAAAGCATCATAAAAATGCACATACAGACACTTCCTTTTCAAAACTGATTTGGATCTCAGTAAAGACATCTTTTGGTTTGAGCAAATTCAGCTCAGTATTTCCGTTTGGGTTCTGATCTCAGAAAATATACAACAGTCTAGAAAAAGAGAATTTTGGGTGGAAAAGATATCTAAGCAACTCTATGAAAAATCCTACTCTAATGAGAAATGTGCTATTGAAATTGCTGGGAAGGTCCTCTCTGGCTCCTTGCTCAGAAATGAAAACTCTTATCTCTTTCTGCAAGAGAGAGGGTAGAAGATGCTCAGTCACTGAGAAGGTCTAAATGAAGAAGAGGATATCTGGGAACAAGCTACTGCCATTTTTAAAATGGAGAGGGTCTGATGTTGTAGAGCTAGGCTCCCACCAATGCAACAGGGAGCTGCATGGAAGAAATGCTGAAGTGACAATGCATTCTTGCAAAGAGCTTTGTCTACAATTTCTCTAGCATCTCCAGATTTTGCAGAATGTAAAATATCAGAATAAATCTTGTGAGGAATTTTTATGCACAAAGGAAAATATTGCGTGAAAAGATAATTTCTGACTGCAAAATCAGAAAATTTGTGGTGATGATGCTTCAGTCTTTGATACCGTGTATCACTGTACTCAGGATAGCTAGTTCTTGAAGAAGTATGAATTGCAATTGTGTGTAGTTATAACAAAACTACACAAAAGGAAGGAATGCTTCTCAACTAAAAGGGTGAACTGCTTACCCCTTTTTATAACGGTTGCTGAAATTGACAACTTCTTGTTTGTTGTTTTGATTTCAGTTGTATTTAATTTTTGTGGTGGCTGATGGACTTAGAGTCAGACTTGGGATGCTCTGCTGCTGAGCAGAGGAAGTCTATGTGATATGGTTGTGAGAGCAAGACAAGACACCCATGTCATCCCCCCACTTTTGTTTTTTCAGCCTTTCCATCTTGCAGATCTCCCTTAAGGTACTCTGTACTCTTTGCCATAGCTACAGGAGATCTGAAGATATACACTCTCAGGAAGAAATGGAAGGCTAAGGAAGACTGAGCACTTGGGCAGCAAACAGAATTGTGACATTTTTTTCCCTATGGGTAATCCAAACAACTTCACAAAATGCTGACCCAGTTCTCACATATTTAATCGTGTGTCTTATTTAGGTTGTGATTCGTTGTTTTTTGTTTTTGTTTTTGTTTTTTGCTCTATAAGTCTGAACAACTGATCCTGTTCATTCTCTTTTCCTGTTTATGCTGGTCCTGACTTTCACCTGTTAAGCATTTCATTCTTGCAAAGTAAGTGGTACTTCAAAGGGAACTCTCCAGCAGAAGTGCAAGGGCAAAAAGAGTGTGACCATTTGTTCTTAAAAGAAAAAAATGACAAAAAAAGAAATTCCAACTGCAACTGCAATTCTACATAAAATCTTTATTTCTGACCACTTCTTTCTTCCCTTCATATCTCTCTCCTTCCAACTATGATTTATTAATTGAACACCAAAACATTTTATTCTTCTCTACAATCAAAAAATCAGTGCGTGTCCTAGTGATTATCTGCTTCATGTGATATTTTAAAATATTATTCTACTACATGGAAGACTCTCTCAGAACACCTTTGGAAGAGGGTAGATTTTCCCATCAATTTCCACAGGCTTTGAATCAAACCCATTTATTGTAAGATGTCTCTCTGCTGCAGTCATGATTAACAGTCATAACACATTAATGGCAAATTTGTTTGGCTATTTGGTGAAATGTGTTTAGTCACAGAGTACAACTGAAAGGTAACACATCTGCTTTTATCTTCCTCTCCTCCAAATTCAGAGCATGGATGACTAGTGGAAACAAACTTTACAACCTGGGAAGGTTATAAAGCAGATATGTTTATTATGGCACTGCACCCACATGCCCGGAGCAAGGGGGGTTATCCCCATCCTAGCTTGCACACAGAAAGGCAGAAAACTTCCATATTTAAAGATCAAAGGCATGCATATTCATGGCATTCCTGAGGGAGGGAGGGAGGGTCTATTATGGTTAATTCCGAGAAATCATTATAATACGCTCCACCGCAGAGTCACACCCCTTGAGCATGCATACTGCCTCCTGGTGGGGGATGAAGGCCGTATCTCTTCCTCACTGTGTACTCTTGACCTTGGCATGGTTGAAGAGGGTGATCCAGCTTCGGCCGGTTTTCTTCAGGATGTAGTCTCCAGTTCAGTTCCAACGACCAATCAGCAGCTTCTAGGTTTCCTTGCCCCATTAACACACATCCATCTTATATTGTTTGAAAATGTATTCTAACCCTTTTCTCCTTCATGGAGTTGTCAGGGTTTGCTTTAAAAAATATGTGCACAAATATGCATAACTGCATTTTGACAGTGTAAAGCAAATCTTGCAATCTTCTGCTTCCCTACTCACTTTAAATGGAATTTCACTCCATCAAGTCTTGATCATTTTCATAGTGCTTACTGGGTGATTAGCTGAAGGGCATGAGCATGGCTGAAACACTTGTTCTTCATCCTTGTTTTCAAATGTGTATGGTAGAACGCAAAATTCATGGGAAAAATCACTGGTACAGAATTATTTATGTTGGAATGGTCCTCTGAATATCATCTAGTAAGAAAAGAAATGACTGGATAACATTTTTTTGTTCAGTAGTAACGTTGACTTCATGTTATTTTCCCAGTTCATGGAAAAATTCAGGTACCACATTATTGGGAGAGACCATGCAATTTGTTAAATGAAGGCATCTAGAAACTCATTAATCAGAGTTTATTGTGTTTGACAACACTTCATTGAGCCCAGTCATGAGAAAATGTAGGTTGGCAACACAATTAAAAAAAACAGCTCCTGTCTTGATGAACTGCATCAAAATGTGCCTGAATTGACTGACTATAATTCAGCTCCACCAGAATGAGAGTTCAGAATTAAGTAGTCTAAGAAACTGCAGATAAAATGATAACATTATAATTGCAAAAAATAGTAGGATTTGTGTTATTGCACCTCAAATGTGATGACTTGTAACACATAAACTTACTTGGAGCTATTCCATGGGCTAGGGTGTTAGAAGGTAAGGGGGTCTGTGAGAGCCGGTCACGTTTAAACAGCGCTTCTTCCAAGCTCAGGAGAGGCACATCCCTAAGAGTAGGAAATGGGGGAAGGGAGTCAGGAGACCTGTGTGGGTGAGCAAGGAACTCATGGATAGGATCAAAGGGAAGAAGAAGGTCCATGAAATGTGGAAAAAGGGTCTGACTACTTGGGAAGAATATAGGAATGTTGTCAGGGCCTGCAGGGATGTGACGAGGAAGGCTAAAGCCAACCTGCAGTTGAACCTGGCAAAGGAGATAAAGGATAATAAGAAGGGCTTTGTTAAGTATGTCAACAGTAAAAGGAAGACTAGAGAAAATGTGGGTCCCCTACTAAATGAGAGGGGTGTTCTGGTAATGGGGGATGCCAAGAAGGCAGAGATACTGAATGCCTTCTTTGCTTCTGTCTTCACTGCAGAGACTCCCCCTCAGGAATCTTGGACCCTGGAGGTAAGTGAGAGAATCTGGGGAATTGAAGGCTCCCCTTTGGTGAGGGAGGAGATGGTCGTAGAGCACATAGGCAGCATCAGTGTACATAAATCCATGGGCCCCATTGGGATGCATCCACATGCGCTGAGAGAGCTGGCAGAGGTGATTGCTGAAATGCTCTCTATCATCTTTGAGAGGTCTTGGAGAATGGGAGAAATGCCTGAAGACTGGAGGATAGTCAATGTCACTCCGGTCTTCAAAAAGGGCAACAAGGAGGATACAGGGAACTACAGGCCAGTCAGCCTCACCTCTGTACCTGGAAAGATGATGGAACAGCTTGTTCTGGATGCCATCTCCAGGCAATTGGAAGAGAAGAAGGTTATCAGGAGTAGTCAGCATGGGTTCACCAGGAGGAGTGAAGGCTCCCAACCTTGTAGCCTTCTGGCTGGGTGGATGGGGGGAGAGCAGTGGATGTAGTCTACCTTGATTTCAGCAAGGCATTTGACACTGTCTCCCACAACATCCTTATAATAAAGCTGAGGAAGCATGGAATAGATGGGTGGATGGTGAGGTGGGTTGAGAACTGGCTGACTGGCAGAGCTCAGAGGAGAGTGTGGCCAGCAGGTCGAGGGAAGTGATCCTCCCCCTCTACTCTGCCCTGGTCAGGCCTCACCTGAGTATTGTGTCCAGTTCTGGGCTCCCTGGTACAAAAAAGACAGGGATCTCCTGGAGAGGGTCCAGCAGAGGGCCACAAAGATGATGAAGGGCCTGGAGCACCTCTCTTATGTGGAAAGGCTGGGTGACCTGAGTCTGTTCAGCCTTGAGAAAAGAAGACTCAGAGGGGATCTCGTTGATGTTTATAAATATCTAAGGTGTGGGAGGCAAAAAGATGAGGCCAGACTCTTTTCAGCAGTGCATGGCGATAGAACAAGTGGAAACAGCCACAAAATGAAGCATAGGAATTTCCGCACAAATGTGCGTAAGAACTTCACAGTGAGGATGACGGAGCACCGGAACAGGCTGCCCAGAGAGGTTGTGGAGTCTCCTTCTTTGGTGATGGTCAAGACCCTCCTGGACGCCTACCTGTGCAGCCTGGTCTAGGGAGCCTGCTTTGGCACAGGGGTTGGACTCAATGATCTCTAGAGGTCCCTTCCAGCCCCTACAATTCTGTGATTCTGTGATTCTGTGATAAAGCCCATCTCATTTGGAAACAGGCATTCTGTTAGTATTCAGTAAGTGTTAGTGGGTACGAACAAAGTCTTTTATTGCAGTACATAGCACATATCATGAGAAGGCTGTTCTTGGTTACTCTGGTGCAACTAAAGGCTTTCAGTGGAGTTATACTGATATACCTCAAAGATCTTTGACGTCTGGGTCTTCTCAAATGTATGAGGGCTGCAGTGAAGGTAGTGCCTCCTATTTTATTGTGTTGGCCCACAATGTCAGAATCAGATGTTGGTGGTACGGCAATAGAGGTTGAACCTTCCCACCAATATCCCGTTACATTTTGTTGCCATGAGTCAGGTGACAGCAGGGGGCAGTCTGACAAAAACGCTGTATCTGGCATCTGACATGGAAGTGTGTATTGAAGCAAAGGTATGGAGTTGAATTCCTCCGTATGGAAAAAATGACACCCACTGACATTCATCAATGTTTGCTGAACATTTACAGAGACTAAACAGTGACTGTTAGCACACTGAGGCTGTGGATGGCACGTTTCAGCAGTGGTGATAGCCAAGTGAAAGACAAGCCATGTTATGAATGGCTATGCATAGCTGTTACACCATGAAATTAAGAGTGTCTCGATAAGGTCATCTGCATGACTCAGTGGATTACAAACAAGGGACTGTATGGACCTGAATATTGGCTTCATTGTATTGGTGGCAACACTGGAATATCACAAAGTTTGTATCAGGTGGGTTCCATGAATGCTCGTACACGTACAGGAAGAACACCATATAAAAATTTGTCAGGACCAATTTAACCAATTTAACACTGAGGATGACTTTTTCCTGGATGGCATCATTACCAGTGATGAGAGAGATGTGGTGTCACTACTACAAGCTGGAGTCAAAATGGTGGTCTGTGGAATGGTGACATGAATTGTCCATCAAAGAAAATGTTTAAGACACAGCCCTCAGCAGTTACAATGATGTGCTCTGTCTTTCTGGATTTCCTGGGACCCAAACAAAACGTCAGCTCTGACTGCCGCTACATTGTGACGCTAACTAAGCTGAAGGCCCCTGCTTACAGAGTCAGCCCAGAGAAGAAGACAACCTTTCTCTTGCAACATGAGAACACCAGGCCCCATCATATCAGTCTGAAGACTGGAGAACGTTGCCAGTCTTGTCTGGACTGTCCTATCACCCCCACCATATAGTCCAGATTTGAAACCATCTGACTTCCATCTATTTGGGCCAATGAAAGATGGACAGCATGGGCAACATTTTACCAGTAACAATGCAGTAACAGCAGCTGAGAGACACTGGGTAACCTCCACTGGTGCAGAATTTTTTTCTGAGAGCAGCATGCAGACTCTTGTTCATCGCTGTAAAAATGCATAGTTAGTGGTGGTGACTATGATGAAAAATAGTCTTTTCTAGCTGAGACTTTTCTCTGTCAAATGGTGTTATTGTGCTCTTTGTATCTGTTGTAGTTTGCAGGGAAATAAATAGAAGGTGTTGGCATTACTTTCATTGCAATCTAGTTAATCAAATAAGAATTGTAGCCCCAAATCTCAGTCTTCTTTTGGAGTGTTAATTTCTGCTTTCTGGCAGCCAGGATTTATTCCTCCACAGCTCAAACATTCCTGGACAGGAAGCTTCATGTCTGCCCAGACTGTGGTTTTTCTGATTTGTATATGAACTACTAGAGGGACTAACTGGTTTGATGGATGAGAGGTGTAAAAGTTAGACCGTATGGCCTGCTTGGTCTCTGCCTATATCTGTAAATGCATGCAAAAACATGCTGGGATTTTTCTCCCTTTGGAGTTTCTTTCAGGGATTCTATTACTGTGCGTGCTTTGCTAGTATCTACAATAACAGAAAGCCAGTTAAAATAAGTCCATGGAGTTTAAAGTTGGCAGCTAGAGCATGCCTATACAAAGGGTTGTATCCAAATCAGGCATTCATCTTGGGCTTTATGACACAACACAGCTCTTGTAGTCTTCCTGCCATCCCAGATTTCTTCTTACATTCTGATCTTACTTCAACCAAAAACAAAGTTTTTGATGCCTCAGATTAGAATTTTTTACTGTAGTTGCATCCTTCTGTCTCATGTGGCTAGAGCAAGGCAGCCAAATAGTATGTAAAGGGGTTCATAACTAGCTGTCCAGCTACGGTGCTGATTAACTAGTTTTTACCTTTTTAAACTAGAATGAGTCTTCTAGAAATACAACAGTGATGAGACCTTTCTACTCAATCTCAGCAGACCTGTGGTGTTTGTGAGAATGGAGGTGCTTCCTCAAAGAAGGGAGGACAGGCTCTCTGGTAACATTCACCTTCTGCAAGAGACTGGAATCAGCAGGTCTAGAAAATGAATGTAGGCAAACTTTGATGTCTTTATTGATATAAAAAGCTCAGAAGCGACAGAGCTCAGTGATTTGACACAGGATGGTGGCACCTCCTCTGAGCTCAGTGCTGTACTACAGTAGCAGAGAGGAAAATACGTATCTGTATGTTATTTGTAGTATTTTAATTTTGTGTCATTTTGCAGACTAAAACATTTTTATTCTTATGACAAGAGCATGTAGCCCTCAACATTTTGGAAATGTTCAGAGTGGGACTTTGTACTTACGAATGATGGACTGATTGGGAATGTGAAGGTTGGGGCCAGCCTTGGATGCAGTGATCATGAGATAATACAGTTCGAGTTCTTACGTGCAAGAAACAAGGCAGTAAGTAGGATTGCAACCCTGGACTTCAGGGTAACCAACTTTCATCTCATCAAGGACCTACTTGGAGATATTAACTAAGGATACATTTGCAATGGCTGCCATCTTCATTAGCCCTACCTGCTTACAACCTGCAGTCCAGCAGAGGATTTAATTGCAAGAGGTAAACGGAGTATGAAAGGGAATTGCATGTGTATATAAGAACTGGTAAAATTGTGGAGCAGTTTGGGAGAGAATACTTGATTTTTAGTTACCATTGCATTCAAAATAATCTGTTTCATGAGCTTTTCTGCATACCCTCAGCAGTGGCTATGAATTGGCTGTTAAGAAGAGAACACCTTAGTTTAATGAACGCCAGCCCACAGGATCTTGATTGTATGGTGGCAGGTATCCTTCTGGGTCCAAAGGATTAATTGAGCTTTTTAGAATTCCCTTTGATCTGAACCAGAAACACCCAAAATACCACCTCTGAATTGATTATATTTTAAAATTCACTTTCTCAAGTATTTGGACTCTACACTGTCCTCTCAAAGGGCAAATGCAAGCTCAGTACTTTTCGAGGTTTTCCCTGTTTCAGCTCCTTTATTTTAACACCACTTAACTATTACTTGGCCAACTTGCTGCTGCTTCATGTACCAAAAAGATGGTGCTGGCATTTAGAGAGAATGCAATTAGTGATATGGTATTCTAATGAGAACCCCATCAGAAGAAGGGTGGCCAGCAGGGTGAGAGGGGTGATTTTCCCACTGTACTCTGCCCTCATGAGGCCTCAGCTGGAGTACTGCTTCCAAGTCTGGCACCCACAACACAGGAAAGATGTGGATCTATTGGAGAGGTTCCAAAGGAGGGCCACAAAGATGATCCAAGGGCTGAAACACCTCTCCTATGAAGATAGGCTAAAGCAATTGGGCTTGTTCAGCCTGGAAAAGAGAAGGCTGTGGGGAGACCTCATTGCAGCTTTCCAATATTTAAAGGGAGTTTATAAACATGAGGGAAATCAACTTTTTACACAGGTAGATAGGGATAGGACAAGGAGAAATGGTTTTAAACTAAAGGAAGGGAGATTTAGATTGGATGTCAGGGGGAAGTTTTTTACTGAGAGAGTGGTGAGGTGCTGGAATAGGTTCCCCAGAGAGGTTGTGGAGGCCTGTCTCTGGAGGTATTTAAGGCCAGGTTGGATAAGGCCCTGGGGAATCTGATCTAGTACTTGATTTAGCAGCTGGCAACCCTGTGACAGGGAGATTAGAACTTCATGATCCTTGAGGTCCCTTCCAACCCAAGCCATTCTGTGATTCTATGATAATTCCAACCATCATTTTGTCACTTACACAAAAGATATAATTAACTCTCTATTAAAGCATTGGGACTCTGAAACACCGATCTTTCACAGAGAATTTCATCAAAACTCTCAAATAGCTAATTGCTTGTAAAGAGGATGAGATAAAGATGCTGGTGGGTATTTGTTCATTTATATAAAAATGATGTGTATGAGTTTTTCATGCTTTCACAGGCAGTCTTTTATGTTTTTTTTTTTTTTTAAGGGTTAAACATACAGTTAAACTAATGTGCATTTGCATATTCTTATCTGTTCTACTAAAGGAAAAGGGACAAAAAAACTTTAATGGAATATTTTTGGTCAAATCTAATCATTTAAAAATATAGTGGGTTTTTTTAGCTCTTTAAGGCTTTCAAGCAGATTTATCAAATATATTCAAATCAATCAACTTCTGCTACAGAAAATTATTCATAAATTAGGGTAAAATAATTTTTTTAAATGTATATATGAGAAAAGACTTCAATAAGAGAAAAAGGTATCTTCATTTAAACTTTACAGAAACTAAGGAATAGACCGTAAGACATCTTTATCTACATTTACATTTGTGTATTTAAGAGCACATATTCAGTTCTTCTTGCACAAGTAATGAGTCTAAAATGTGTTACTCTCCATCTCACTGCTTAGAGACTGCTTCAGAACCTTTTGCTATTATATAAATGTACTTCGCTAGTTAAAGTCCAAAGTCAGTATGTCAGCAGACCCAAACAATATCTTTTCTGTATGAACATATAAAGATATTTCATCTGTACTTACATTCTCATTTAACAGACATTTTCTTTGTGTTCCCTTCCAAGATTATTCATTATGCAGGACATGGCCCATGCACATACAGGGAGCAGTACCCAAAAGCAAACATGTAAAGGGTGTTTTTTGAAAATCAAACTGTTACAGCTATAGCCTTCTGTGAATCTGGCAACTACATACAACACCTGAGTTATTTTTGTGAAGGATGATCTTCTCCAGTGCCTAAACGTGAGATCTGTGTCTACTTTGCATACACAGAGTGATTATGATGACAAAAATAATGCAATGTATCTGTGTAATAATGCAAGTTAAAACAAGTATAGTGAAATCTTTCTGTAAAGCTCTTGCCACGTGGCTAAGAGTTGATGTACCTGTCACAGGAATGCAGTAGGCATCACAACATGTAGTTTCCTAGCAGAAAGCTCTATGACTAATAACATGAAAAACGTCCTAGTCCTGATGTAATGTTCTCTAAAGAAATGGTTCTCCTCACACAGAACAGGAAATCTGTCAGTGTTATCTATTACTTATTACCATCTGATGATTTTGTGCTCAGTGCACGACAACATGAAAGCAGAAAAAAAAAGGGAAATGTGAAATAATTATTTTAACTTATTTTTAGAATGTATTAAGCTGGATTGCCAACTTTGGTGTCTCTTCTTAAGACAGGAGTCTCTGAAGATGCGAGAAGTGGGTCTGCCCTCTTAGATGAGATTGGGTCAGAACTGATGGAGATTTGTACCATCTCTGTGCATCTCTTCTTTACAAAGGTCTTTGTAATTCTGCCTTTACAGGGAGCCTGCAGGTGCAGATATAGAGAAGCATTTATACACTTAGTCAACAGAGCATAAGCCATTCAATGCCCTTCTGACTGCAAGCTGTTATTTTTTCTGTTCAGAGTGTGTGAACTACTGTGAGGGCTGTGTTGTGTTCTACCAGTGCATACAGTCCATCGGAAGATATTTGTTTTGCATCCTGAAAAATGGCATGATTACATGTAGTGATGTTTAAGGTTATAAGAACACTTGGGATAGCCTGGGAGTACAGTGCTGTCTCGCTCCAATTTATAGGAGGGAGAGGGGGTTCTTTTAATGTATGTATACCTGACAGTGAGATTAAGACACAATGGGTCAAATGTTAGCCCGCCCAGTTTATTACAAATTCTAGTTGCTTAGGGAGATGGGGAAGGGAAGGTGGGCGATAGAAAAGAGATAAAAGCAAGGAGTCTTTGTAGAAAGCAAGAGAGATAGTCACCACCAGGGATCCAGCGTTGTTCGTAGCGCAGATGTTGATATTTAGTAGTGATTGGTTGTCAGGTGTCGTTGTTTGGTTGACGACTGCTTTGGTTGACAACCGCTTTGGTTGACAACCACTTCCAACAGCAGTACGAACTTATTTATAAGTCCACAGTGGTTGAGTCAACTCTCTTTGGAGTGACAACAAACAGCTCTGAAGGAAATGCTTTCAAATGTTCACACGGTGATGTTGATTGCCACACGGCAACACCCACCGTTTGCCTCCTTGGTAAGTCAGTTAGAGTCTTATCACAAAAGATACCTCAGAAAGCAAGCTTTGAGCCAAAAAAAAGAAGGGTTCAGACAAGCGCAAAGTTAAAAGGGTCAAAATTAGTGAGGTTCATTCATATCAGCTCATGAAAAGAACCACTGCCCCAAAACAGAGCAAGGCATGACTAATGGTCTGGTGGTCAGGTTTACTCCTAAGCCTTGTTACACTTAACATTTAAGCACTGAAGCACTTCATTTTGGGAGTCCTGAGCTATTCAGCTTTGCAAACTCATTATGACCTGTCAAGCCCAAATCCTTCCGGGGCAAGAATTTCAGATGTTTTGTTACGTGATTTCTGGTTCATGGTTACTTTTAAACCAGAGAGCTGTCCATCTCACTGCTGATCCTGACGCCTGAGGTGAGATTTCATCCCTTGTCTTCTCTCGCCCTCTTCCATGGACCCACAACTCCTTTGCTTAAAAGCTTCATGTACTTTTTCTTCATAATGTTGTGGTAGCCACTAACAGACAGCCAGGAGGTCTGCTCCCAGGAGCTGTTCTTGCAGTCCTTTTCACGTGGTAAAGCAGTCCCATAGCATAGTTCTATCCCTAAAGACCAGCCTGTCTTTGCTCCCATTCAGGTCAGTCTTCTGCAGGATGCTTTGGCTACCTAGAATGTCCAGTAACTACTGTGATCAATTTAATGCCTCAAACCACCAAAATCATTTCTAAGCATATGAGATGGGTGCTGCTAATCTGTTTTGGGAAAGTCTGATTTTGATTCCTTTAAGCTAAGCTTACCCTATAAACTAGGCAGTCTGTTGTGTACATTTTGTACTTTTCTGCTTTCCTGTTTGAGGATAGGAAAGAGGCAACACAGTTATCTGAAAAGGCTGTTCCCCGGACTCTGAACATGGTCCAAGAGCATTTTGTAAACCAGCAGTTCTATTACTTACACATTTGTTGATTGCACAAAGGTTACGTAGTTTCAGATTTCCTAACCATAAGCCTTTCTGGGAATATGAAGCCAAAAATTTGACAGATCACTAAGCCTCCACAGAAATCAATGAAGTTGCAAATGAGACCAGTATTTGACCTGCTTCCTAGTAGTGTTTTTTAAGAAAGTCACTTCTCAGGTATTAGGCTCAAGTAGATTTCTGCTTAAATATACATCTAAAGAGCAGAAGGAAATGAAAGTAACTTCAGTAAAACACACTCTATACAGCTGCATATCTGAAGAAACACTGGTTACACACCTGGAGATAACTTCAGGCTCTTAATCAATATGGAATCCTAGAGCTTAAGAAGTCACTCAAGCTTCCCTAATGAATGACAATTTGCTTACTTGTTCCTTAATAGTGACCTAACTAGGCTCCATTATCCAAAAAGTATTTAATATTTTCCTCTCTAAGTAATGGTCTTTACAGTCCACTATCATGCTGAACTAGCTCTAAAGAGAGAACTTGTGGAAACACATGTTCAGCAAAGTATAGTGTAATATATGCATCTTTGGGCAACATATATATTGGAGATTCCTGAAGGAAGAGTCTGTCAGCTCAATAACATACTCTTTAATAAAAACAAGAAATTTACTGGAAACTATACTGCTATTTGTTTTCTATTGGTGGCACATATCTGCATAGATCCTAGCACTTCATGTGTAAATGCATATGCATGTGTGTGAAAGAGAATCAACAGGGAGAATGTGAATATCCAAGGACATCACCCTAGGTTTAGAGGGGACAGATAAGCATGTGTTTTTGAGTGAGCCTAGGGATGTATCATGTACCAGCATTCAGGACACGTATTTCCAGTTATTTCTGAACACTCAATTTGGTAGCTTTCATGTTCTTTTATGTTTTACTTAAAGGAGAAAGGTTATTCAACTACTGGGTCATCTTGTTGTCTTAGTTTCAGCTGAGATGGAATTGTTTTCTTCAGAGTGTCTGGTATGATGCTATGTTTTGGATCAAGCAGAAAGTGGATGTTGATAACACACTGATGTTTATAGTTATTGCTAAGCAGTGTTACACACAGCCAAGGCTGTTCCAGTTTCTCAGTTCATGCTAATGAAGGGCTGGGAGGGAACAGAATCAGGAGCTGACTTAAACTGGCCAAAGGGATTTTCTATACCATACGACATCATGCAGAAGGAGAGTGTTGAAGGGGATGGGAGTTCATTTGGCTCTCTTCCACTGTGGGCTAGCTGGGCATTGGTTGGTGGGCAGTGAGCTTGTTCAGTGCTTGTTATATACATTCATTTATATATATATATACCTATATATTGTCATATCTACTATCTTTTTACTTTTCTCTATCTTAGTAAATAGTTTAATTTCAAGCCATGAGTTTTACTTTGTTTTCTTCTATTCTCTCTTCATCCCACTGGAAAGGAGGGGAGTGAGTGAATGACTGCGTGGTGCTAAGCCACCTGCCTAGTTAAATCACAACAGTCAATTTGGCACCCAGTGTGGGGCATGAAGGGTTGAGATAACACCAGATCTGACCAAAGTGTGTTAATACAGGGTGTTCTGTTAATTTAATACTTGCTAGTCACAGTGTTATTTTTTTCCCTATTTACAGAGCTCTGTGAGAGTCTTCTCGTAGAACTATATTGTGTAGTACCTTGCTTGCTGCTTATTTTCCCTGCTGCATTGTTTGTCTTTTCTGGAGGTTGGATTAAAATTTTTATATTGCTATGCTATGTGGCCTTGGCTTATATTATGATAAAATTGGCAGCCAAGAAACTAATGTGTATGCAGACTGGCTTTGGAAACCATATTGTTGATACTATTAAGAATTACACATTTTGCTTTGTATCCTCAGGGAGCCAGGCTATGGAGGAGACAGAGGAGTAACAAGATAAAGTATATTATTCCCTACTGGTTAAGAAACTGGAAAATAGAACATTTCAGCATTTGGGCTTACACACAGGAGAGCAGTAGTCTTGATAAGAACTACGTGGGCAACTTGCTCTAGTGCTTGATCTAGCAGTCGGCAACTCTGCCCGCAGCAGGGGGATTGGAAATAATTTTTCTTCAAGGTCCCCTACAACCCAAGCCATTGTATGATAATGCAGCCAACACCCAGAACTTCAGGACAAAGCAGGGTGAAAGATGTTATCCCATGTGAGTGCCTGTAGACCTTAACCAGACATATCCAACCCACGGCCAGCAGCAGCTAGTAATTAGTGCTGCCCCCTGCCCCACACCAACATGGCAGCAACTCTTGCTTGCCAAGCAACCCGGCCTGGCCACAGACTTCCACCCATCACTCATCAAAAAACAAAACAGTGGCCCTGAACAATTCCTCTTCACTAAATGTGGCCCAGGCAAGCTAAAAGTTTGGACACCCATGCCTTAAGATACCAGTACTCATCAGCTGCTAAAGCATAAAAAAGATCAATGATGATATAGAATCATAGAATGCCTTAGGTTGGAAGGGACTTCAAAGATCATCAAACTCCAACCCCCCTGCTGTGGGCAGAGTTGCCAACCACTAGATCAGGCTTTGCTCTCTTTATCTCCTGCCGCCCCACTGAATCCACAACCTTAACTTCTAATGCATTGTAGCTGTCAGTTGTTGTATAGGCAGCAAACTACTGAGCACCTTAAATGAAGGGAAGGAAAATGGCATGTACTATTAGAGGTTAATTTGCTGAGTATGATGGCTCCTGGGCCTACAGCAGGGATACATTTCTTCATTATTACAGGTTGTTTGGGGGTGAGTTACTCTGCAGGGAATTCTCTCTCAATATTTTGTTGGATTGGGTGTCCCTGAACAAGGGATGTGGAAGTGGTCATGTCTCAAGATGCAATCTAAATCTTAACCCATATCTAGGTCATATCTAATTCATAGATCCAAGAGCTGTGGATGTGAAGTCTTTTTTCCTATGATTTTGTCTTGCAGTGAGGTTCCTTTTCAAATTAGATTTAAAATTATGCCCTGTTTCCCCAGAATTGGGAGTTTAGGACACTTCGGCACAGCCAGGATACTGTAGCTGCCTTCTCAAGAAGTGAGGTCATATGGCTTTTCTTCTGCCTGTCTGCTTCCTGATTTGTCTATCTGGAGGATCTCAAAATCTTTGAAGTTGTTGGGCCTCCATTAAATCAGACTGGTTGGACACTACACCAAAAGATTATTGAAAGGAGTCTGGCTCAGTTTATGCATACACACAAATGCACATGCCCATACACACAGGGTGTGATCACATTAACCTCATTGTCTTAGGAAACAAAGTTACAAGTAGCATGAGATGAGTGTCATAGGAAAAATGGTGCATTCCTCGCACAGCAAGACTCTATGGACAGTTAGTTAAGTCTGTTTGGATAACTGGTTGTTCATTGACATTGAGAGCAAGATTTATCAGCAGAGCAAAAGGGGGCAAAAGAAACCCACCCTGAAAATACACCCAAGTGTCTCATATATTTCAAGTGTGGGTAAACCTGTAATGCAATATATACACATAGGTGTACAAAGAAGCATATATAAATCAAGTTACTTAAAACAAGTAGATTTATTTTATTCTCCTTGCAGAAATAAAGAAAAATACATTCAAAGAACTGCATTCTACCTAGTAGTCCTACCTAGGTGAGAACAGTTCTGGCTACGATGAACAGTAACTCCACCTACCTCCACCTTTAAAGAATGTTTTCTTTAAAAAGAGAAAGAGTCAATTTCAAATGTCCAAAACATGACCACCTAACTCAAGCCAAGACAATTCATTCTAAGCATCCCCTTACAGATGATTATAGGCTATGTTTGACTCTGTTGCTTGTTTTGCATGGAACAAGACACTGTGGTTGCTCCTCTAATTTATATCTTGTCATAGTGGTTGTAACATGGTAATGAAATTTCCCACAGCTCCAGATCTGCTGTTTGGATGCTGGATGAGGGTAAGATGTTGTTTCCAGTGCCGAAGTTTTGCCTCATGCCAAGTTTATTTCAGGGTGAGTTGTTCCGTAGTGAATTCCTCCTCATCATTTGATAGACTTTGATGTTGTAGGAATTAGGTTAGTTGTCAACTGAAATCTGCACTCCTGTTGCTGTAAATGTAAATTACTGAGGTTAAGGGGCAGCCATCAAGAATCAGCTGAGTAAATACATCTTGTCTCATGCAGTGCTTGATAGGCAGTAAAATAATACCTCACAAGATCAAGGATGACTGTACTTAGCTCTGAATTGTATCTATGGAGCTATTTCCTTTCTTTGAATGCATTAAGTCCTTGTGCTCAGCTGAGTTCGTTGCAGATTCTTCAGACGTGAATATATTTAGCTCTCCAAAACTGATTAAGCCTCTGACTAGTGCAAAATATTGCAAAATCAGCTTTTGTTCCCATAGTTAATGTTTTAATGTCTGTCTTCAGTCTTAGGCTACTAGAGATTTGATGATTCACAGGCAAAGCATTTTTTTTCCAGCTCCCATACATACTGTAAACTCTACAGGCTTATAAGCAGCATTTATTCTGATGGCATTCACCAATGCAAGGAGTAGAAAGATGCCTAACAGAAGAGAGCTGCATCTCTCAGAGATAAATATCATACAGGTAATTTCTAATAAAAGAAAGAGTTTTACTATGTTGTGGGAGAAACTATCAAAGGCTAACTGGGAAAGCTACTTTGAACTGTATGTGGCAATCTGACTCCCTGCTTGGAATGCCTGGATTTGAGCAACAATTCAGTGATATTTGTTGGGGAACCTTCTTTGGCATGCCCTGTTTTCAGTCACCTCTAAACCTGGACTTCACAAAGAAGTAGCAAAACAAATGACAGAGAGGAATCTCTCACAGCTTGTCCTTGCAGTTGTCCTACAGCTAATTGAACTTTGTGTAGGAAATGAAGCAGCCTCTGTTGGAAAATGACCAGGATCACCCAGTGTTTAACAGAAGGTGTTCCAGGGAATGAGGGAACGTAATCGCTTTCCCTCTTCCCTGAATACATCTGGTATTGCAAGCCACATGCATTCAAAACTGCCACACACACAAATGGTGTAACTGGTTTTAGGAATCATGTCATCTTGATAATTACGGGCTCTGATTCTCTGCCTTTTTGTGGTGCAGATACAGATCACATTTTTTAGGCTTTTTTATTAGATTTTTATGGTGAGAGGAAAGGGCTTTACATCTCTTCTATTTTATTGTATTTATTGCTAGTCATTTAAACACAGATTTTTCAAGTTTTCCTGCAGAACCAATGAGTATAGCCATATGGTGGCCTTCCAGTACCTGAAGGGAGCCTACAGGAAAGCTGAGGAGGGACTTTTTATAAGGACATGTAGCAGCAGGATGAAGGAAAATAAATGGTTTTAAGCTGGAAGAGGGTAGATTTACACCAGATATTAGGAAGAAATTCTTTACTGTGAGGGTGGTGAGACACTGGAACAGGTTGCCTGGCAAGGCTGTGAATGCCCCTCCCTGGAAGCATTCAGGGCCAGGTTGGATGGGTCTAGAGGGAGGTGTTCCTGCCTATAACAGGGGGGCTGGAATTAGATGTTCTTAAAGGTCCCTTCCAACCCAAACCATTCTATGATTCTGTGATTCTATGAAAAGTACAGGGAAGCATGGAAAATGACTGGAGCATATGTGAACAAGGAGAAAGGATGCAGGAGGTGCTCCGGAGTTCAGAATGCCTTCAAGAAGACTTGGCATAGTCAGCCTACAAGAGTTCGATTAGAACAATTCTGTCTTATTATGCTATGGACTCAGCAAACAGACCATCTTATATCAAGGCTTAGTTCACACCTTCTGAGAATTGCGTATCTCAGTAGAACTGTAGGTTTGGGCTGAACATGGATTTTTAAACTTATGCCATTTGAATGGAATTTTTTTTTAATACCCCTACAGCTGGCAGGGACTTCTGTGGTGTTCAAATCCTGCCATGGAAAAGGAAGACTTCTGGCTCTTATGGGCTCTTGTTCAGGCCTCAGAACAACTGGACATCTCACTTGTCTGCTGTCTTTTCTCAAACCAGACTTCTAGAAGAAGTCATGATAATCAAGCAACCCTCTCCTCCTGGAGCTGTGCAGTTCAGGGCATGACCACCACAACTCAGCAGATGTGCCCAACCCACAACAGCTTCTTCCAAAGGAGCCAACTAAGGATTAAATTCCCTAGAAAGAGCAAACATCACTATCAGCAAGTCCCATGCATGAACCATTAGCATTCCTTGTGCCCAATTCATATGGAAATGCTTGGCTTCAAATTATTGGTCTGTGCTGGTATGCAATCCCCTTTTAATCAAGTAACTAAGGCTTTTTTTTTAATTTTTAATTCAGGCCTGGTAATGAATTATAATAATTCACTCCTAGTAATAGTCACATTGGACTGAAAAATAACAGCTTTAATCCTTTTTATGTCTCTGCATTTTCCAGCATCTACAAAAACCTTATTGCTGAAGTGTTAAAATACAGCAGATGTTGGTCAAGCATTTCAACAGACTTAAAGCCATGCTTCCATAATCACCAATTCCTCCTGGAGTGAGAGACTGTGGAGTGGGTTTTTTTATGTGTTTTGCAAAGCAATAACCCTCAAGTGAGCTGTTGTTAACAGCAAGACAAGTTCTCTTCTGAGATACTTAGCAGAAGCCTCTGTACTCAGGGGCCATCATGCTGTATGTTCTTGTGTTCTTCTGTAGTTATCCTATCTCTTGGAGCTCATGGGCTTAGCAGTAGATCTGATGTCATTTGGGAATACTTGTTATGGTTTTGGCAAGTGTATTTGCTAGGTTCAATTCACTTGATTTCTTGTGAGTTAGTGTGTATGGATTGTCTGTTTTCGTCTCATAGCCTGTTAAGTAACTTGACTAGTTAATCACATTTGTGCACAGGAATGTGTAGAGCAATTTCTCCAGATACAACTACTAATCTATTATACATTGTGTTTACAATAAAAACAGAAAAATATTTTCTGTCAGGAAGTGTGAATATAAGAACTACTGGTAAGCTTGAACACGACCTTTTTCTTAGAATCATAGACTATTTATATTCCTATGTAGAAAAAATCAACCATATTCCCAGAACATGTTTAATATTTTTGAAACAGATTCAACTTTCACAGAATTCTCTTTTCCTTATCGTTTTCTACATGCACAGTGATGTGCTCTCTTCAGGCACTGTGCTGTCTACAGACTGAGTCATTCATTCAGGGAATATGAACCACACTCACACTGAGTCGTGCTGGCCAAATACAGAGTGCTAAGCATCAAAAAACACAGAATAGGAGACTTTCCTTTAAAGAACTTTTGGAAATTGAAAGTTTCTTAACTATTACAAATGTTTGTGGAGCAATTCTGTCAAATCTGTACAATTCATTACTATCTTGAGGATAAGAAAGGAGCAATTCCGAGAAAAGATAAAAGAATGAAATATCCTGTAAGTTTCTATTTCATTGCTATTGTCTTTGGTGTTTGAAGAGGATAAGGAGTTTTGTGGAAACTTCCTTTATTACAGAACACTTGTCTCTGTGGGAGTTTTCTAGTATCTGATGAGACTTATGCCTCAGTCTTTCTGCAGACACTTTAGTGGAGTCTCTTTCTCCTCTGAGACAATCTTGATGGAGTTGGTCAGTACACACAAAAACTAAGGTGGGATGGACAGATTGACATGGAGCACTACAGTTAGGCTAATCTGTGTAGTTTCTGTTTCCTCTCAGAAAGCAGGTCAAAAGAACCTTACATTTTTAGAAACTAGCAGTCACCAAACCAGAAGCATTGCTGAAGCATTATCAGCAGCAGAGAGGGAGGTGTTGCAGGAGAAGAAACATAGTGCAATCCTGTATTGTCTAATGTGCTCAAAGACAAAGCAATAAAGTCAGTAAGATAGTGATAAAGTCATTTGCCTGCATATGAATAAACTCTTAATCTCCTATAAGTCTGTTTAGGACTGCACTACATAATAAAGCAGCAGATTCATTCAGGATCAAACGCAACCTGGTAGACTGCAGAGTAGCTTCCTCTATAAATACATACAAAGATTGAGAAAGTAAACTGATTTGTCTTGTTGTGGAATGGCCAAAAGCATGCTGAGATGTTTGTGCTCAGTCACTGATCATTATTCGGGTGGTTTAGATTCTGTTTTGATTTTATGTAATTGCTATAAATAGGTTCTGAAATTGAGCTGTGCCTGTGAGGTAAGTGTCAATGGTTTATGGGCTGGTTCAGCCCAGTTCCATGACTATTGGGGCGGGGGACGCACAGACCCATGCCCCGGGAAAGGGAAAAGGGAAAAAGGGTAGGGAGATGGGCCTAAAAACAAAACAGCAGCAACAATCTGAGGAGAAACAAATTAATTTACTAAACAAGATATCGGAATGCAGAATAACACACTATAATACAATACAATTAAAATTTAAGCTAATAAATCCAATAAAATGAGAGAGAGTGTCCAAAATTAAGGTAGGCCTTACTCTAGTGCTGATGGTGAGATGGCTAGGGAGCAAGATGCTGCTGGGACGAGAGATGGGACAAGAAGAGGAAGGGTCTTGTGATCTGTGAACAGTTTTATCTTTCCCTCTGACCGGAAAATGGTAACAGGGCAGCAAAGTCCTCTGGGGAATGTAGTAGTTCTTCTCTTCTGAGAACCAGGTACATACACTACATGATGTTATGATGTGGAATACCAATAACCAAAAATCATGAAACCATGACAGGTAAGATAGGTGCAAAGTTTCCTTATACTATTTCTGTTCATAAACAGCTCTGTTCATGTGTGCCTGAACTCATATCTGAGCATGCACCAGATAGAGTAAGGGAACAAAGTATTTTGAGTCTGTTCCTTTAGGGGTGGAATAGCACTCAGCTTCTTACTCTAGTCAGAACACTGCAGGTAGTGTGATTCTACCAGTGCTGTTTAGTGTGTGCTAATTGGCTTGGCAAGGATGGCAAACATTTAAAACAACCTGCATAAAATTTAACGGGAACACAACATGAAGTTTGGAAACTGCTCAGTTTGCAGAGAGATGGAGCATCACCAGAGCTTTTTCTCTTAATGCTAAAAAAGCATTCATTTGTCTTTCTCTAAAAGTTAAAAAAAATTAAACTTTTTTAACTTCACAAGTTTGGAAACCTCTTTGTAAATTATCTAGTAAGCAGACATAAAGCAGGACTCAGTTGTGTGCCGCATGTGAGCTGCTCTAAGGCTTGTAATGGTGAGGTGCGTGTCAGACAGCAAAAGGGTTTTTGCTTGTATAAAAGCCTCAGCAGAGAGCCAGCTGTAGTGCAATCCTGTATTGTCTAATGTGCTCAAAGACAAAGCAATAAAGTCAGTAAGACATGTACTCAGGGTATGGTATGCCTGTTAGATTTAAAATAATATTAATAACCCGATCTCCTATGAGAGGACCCTGGAAGTGTGAAAAAGTGAAAGTGTGGAACCATCTGGAATAAATTTTTCAAATTTCATCTAAGATTGTGCTTAAAATCAGGGAAGTGGATCTTCTCCACGTTTTCCTTTTTTTTTCTGTTCCTGTACTCCCAGAGCTTTTCATGGAGCAGCTCGCAGTGCTGGCCCCATGGCCAGCAAACATGATGCAGAATGGCCTAAGCACACCTGTACAGACCCACACTGATGTACTGTGAATGCTGGCAGTACCACCCGGACTTCAGTCATTAGCCAAGGTCCTCAGTACATTTCTGTGCATGGGAGTTTCTGCATCTTAGGTATCACTATGGCTTGTCTGAGTGTGTATGTATTTTTTTGCATGTTCATCCTGTAATGATATAGCCTATCTTACATGTATATTTTAAAATGTTTTATAAAGTGAGGGTAGATAACACTACCTGCAGCACATGGCAGAGGAAACCAGCACAAGGTCAGAGGTTATATCCTTTACTGAAGAATGCAAAGCAAGTCATTGACAGACCAGGGAACCAGACCTCTGGTGCAAAGCCTTCTGTCTCTAATAAGATACATCACTTTTCATGCTTATTCTGTTTAGGAAGCATTATGAATTGTAGATTATCTAACATGCATTCACATTGTTTTGTTCAGAGAGCCCCGTGGCACTAAGGAGTAGATGTTTTATTTCTTTACCTAAGGACCTTTGCCACTGCTGCTGCTACTGGCATCAAGACTTGAGCTCAGCACCTATTTGCATTGGATAAGCCCTGACCTGCAAATAACAGCTAACAAAAGCCCCCACATGCATCCTTTAGCAAATATTTCATGGAGGGATCTGCCAAGTCCGGCTCCATTCACTTCCAGTGACCAAAGCAGATGATCATGGACCTGACTAAGACCTGGAATGCTAAATCAGAGTCCTTCAGAGGACCTGGTCCAACAATTAGTCAATCCCTCTGCTTTTTCCAGTGAATGCTTGTATACATTCAATTCTGGAAATTATTAGATTTGGTTAGTACAGTAGAGCTTACTGAAAAGCAGGCTTTTTGGTTGACTGGCAACTTTCAGGTTTTGAATACGTACATACATTTTCATTCAGAATAACATTCTCCTCCAGATTTTCCAGTAAAACAAATGGAGAGAATCTCTTCTGGGAATGACACATTTTGTCTATGATGCATTCTTTTAATCTTTAATTAAAGGAAGTCCAGAAATAGAAATAATTCCTAATAAATAAATTGAAGAAATTCATATTCAAAATGTCTGAACAGGCCAAAAAGTATATTTTGCATTTTTCTAACAAAACATAATTTTCAGAAAAATTGAAATATCATGATATATTTTCAGCTTGGCCTAACTTGCACTTCTCACAGAAAGCTAAAATTTTCATGACAAATGTGCCCACCTCCAAAGTAAACTATAAACTGAGAGAACCAACCAAATAGATCATTTTGCAAGAGACAAATATTTTCCTTTGTTCTTTTTTAGGCTTCAAGCCCCCTAGGGCACAAGTAGTCTTCATTTTATATCACCTGTCAAGCCAATCCACTGCTGAAACTTAAGAAGTAATTGTTTCTCCCGGAGTTGATTCACATCATTAAATCAACTTGTGCCCTCTTGTTGACATCTCTGCATAGGATAGGAACTGCACAGATATTCAAATTGGGTGTTATTTCATTTTAAGTGAGGTTAGATAATACCCTGTAGATTGGCAAATTTGCTTAATAAAACAACATAGTTTTTGTTCTTTTCTCAGCTCTGTTAATCACTTTTGAACATGTCACTGTAGGTTATGAACTACAAGCAATACATGAAATTGAAGCAAAGAACTGCTTTATTTTTTGTAGTATATTACGTGAGTTAACTTCAGCGCTTACATACATTTAGGCTATGCGGTGAATGAACACAGTTCTGATACACCAAAAATAAGTAAGAAAAATTAGAAAGGTCTTCTAACATGAAAATAAAATGGACAAGCTTGGAACAAACGTCATTCCTTCTCATTCCCACTCATCCTTCCCATCATCCCTCCAACAGCATCCCCCCTTCCAAATCAATTACAAGCATAATTAATGAGGTTACAATCTGACAAGTTAGATCTCTTCTTTTGTAGTGATACTACCATAGAGATTGGACAACTGGGCATACAGAGCAGAAAATTTGTCTTGTGTTTTGCTATATGCCCTACTTTTTGACAGCAAAATAGTATATGTCCAAAAGTCTTCAAAGATATTGTGTTGTCTTCCTCCTTCTCTGTTGGAGTAAATTGTTTTAGAGAATCTGCTGCTTGGGATTGAGGAAGGTCAGGCAACAAATGTTAATGATCCTAAGTGTATTTGTCTTTTGAGAAACTCTGTTGGGATCTGTGGACGCCTTTTTTTGTGCCTGTGGAGGACCATCTCTTATGTTAGCAATGCTTGAAATTGTAATGTCTCTGCATATGGATGTATGAATGGACGGGTTTGATAAACTGCAAGAAAGAGAAGAGCACATCCTTTAAATAGCCTGCCAGTATCTTATTCCTGCATTCTAACAGCAAATAAGATCAGGAGCTTGTACTAGAGCCATGAAAATCAACGGGGCTATGGCAACTCAGGCAAAATTTAATACAGACAAAGTGCTTTGCATAGCTTTCCTTATTTTGCTCATTCTTATGCAGTGTTTTGCTAATACCATGCATACACTGTGTGAAACAGAAATTTACATATTCAGTATCACTAAGATATTGCTTCACATTAAAGGCTGGATTCCGAAGCCTTTACTCATTATCAGTAGGTCAGTCCTCCATGAGTAACCTTGGAGAACAGGGAAGCTTGTAGTGAAATGAAGCATTTTTTAATGTGGATTCAAGCTTTAGAGCCTAACTGTATAGTATTAGGGACAAATATTATCCCCTTCCCTCCTTATACCTGGGGGGTGATCCAGTGCTGCACCCACAGACTCTGGTTGGGCCTGTGTCACATGAGTGATTTATGTGTCCAACAGCCAGAAACACATGGGCTTGGTATAGAAGCTGAACTAGGGGAACATAACCCAAATATTGCCCATCTCTAATGCATATCTCAGAAATGTGGCATTTTCTGGGCCCCTGTCCACTCCACAAGTATTTTCTGTAGATGGACAAGCATGTGGCTCACTCCATGCGCTCAGGGAGGGAGCAGCACCTGACGTGGCACCAGGCAAATTTACTTTGGCAAATGTTCTGTTGGTGGCAGATGACAGCCATTCCCCACCCAGAGGAAGAAGAAGAGTTGTACTGCATATGTAAACACTGGAGGAGGTGGGAAACAGCACCTAAGGACTCTCACTTCTGCCTACCAGCTTTAATTCAGTGCAATGGGAGATCAGCTGTACTGTAAACCACAAAATGATGCTTCCATGACACATCTCCTCCCTCATCCCACACTGCTCCCAAAAGCTCCTGCAGTGTTGGACATTTCTAGAGAGAGCAATTGCACTGGTGTTCCTGAATTTAACAGCCCTCAATGAATTCAAACTGATGAATTCATTATTTTTTGCTCACATCTGTCACAGCATTCTGCACTAATGAGCTCCATAGCAAAGTTTGGCATTGAGTGCCGAAGTTTGACTTTGATAAAATAATGTTTCTCCTACCTGTATACTACAGGGGCTGCAGGAGGTGCCTGGTGACTTCTTCTCTTCTGGGGCAAGTGTCAGCAGCTCAAGTTTCCCAGTTTCTTGGGCCTGTCTCCAGCCAAACTGCTGCCTGTAGTAACCATTGCTATTTGAGTGGGAGGTAGTTGTCAGCATCAGACCTAGATTTCTAAAGATACTGAAGTACTCAGTTCCTACCAGAATCAATGTTAGGATTGTTGCTATCTTCTATTAATAAATAAATAAATAAATAAAAGATCTGTGTTGTATTGCACATGGAGTCTAATCTGCTGGCTTTGAGTTGAGGCGCATTGGTGCAACATTGGAAGAGAGCTTGCAAGACTTGTTATACTTGTTCTATGTTCTGTTTCCCAGACTGCCATTCTGACAAGTTTTACAGGCACTAAAGTAAACAAGTACCTTTCCTAGGAAATGCTGCTATTAAACATGCTCAAATAGGACTTTTTTTTATAGATGGGAAGAGGCACAAATATACAGTTCCACTCTGACTACCAATGTCAGGGAATCATTTGTCTGTGAGTTGCCCGTAGGCCCATGTGCAACCACCATGCAGCTCAATCCATTGGAGTTCAACACTCTTTCACACCGGGCTCTGGGTAGGTATAAATGGGCTTCACATCAGGGGCTAAAGGGGAGGGCTGAAGCATCTGATCTAGCTGAACCTGGAGCTCAGAGCCTCTGTCCCTCTTCCCCCCACACATACAAATGAATTGCCTCCCTTAAGTTTTCACCCTAGTTTTAACTCCTCCTAGAAAATGAAGTGTCAGATGTTCATTTTAATGTAGTGGTTAACCAGCCTGTGGTAAGAACACTTTACCTAACTGGCTTGATTTATACAGCGCTTATCATCACAGCAGCAATTAAGAGTGAACACAACTGCAATGCCAATGCAGTGTTGTATCGACTTCACTAACTTTCAATTTTGGAGATGAAATGCCACTCAAGAAATGAGTGCAGCTGGTCTTTCATAGCAAGCACCCTCTCAGGTATGCCAAACCAAAATCGGGGTGAAAGGTCGTTTTAAGTAGTTGCTAAGTAATTTTAAGATTACTTAGCATTCCTAAAGCCTGCTTTGGCTGCAAAGCATCATGTAGCTGTTAAGTGATTATTTCTAACAATGATTTAGCTGGTTGTGCTGCCTGTTAGCACCATTTTACAGAGGGGAAGTTGGACTCAGGCAGACTTACAGTGCATGAAGCCCTGAATCCCAGTTTAACATCCTTTTTTCAGGAAACAGAGGAAAATATACTCCTTCAGGAAAGTTTTTTGTTTTTTTTTTCTTTTTGCACTTTAAAGGCACACAGATCTCCCAGAACAGCAGTGATGAGCTCCCACTTGTGTTTCTGAGACTTTTTCAATGTAATTCTTATTTTCCCTTTACTTCTTTCTGCTCAGAAAAGTGTGGTGTTCAAGTAAGGTCAATTTTTTGATTCTTGAGAAACCGAAAAAGAAACACAACCTCCTTGATTCCCTTTCCCCAGGGAAGCCAGTGTGAGCTGGTCAGATGTGCAGGGAAGCCCTCTGACTTTTGTGTGGGTTTGCTCAAGGAGGTCTGACTTCTGCTGTGCTTTATGTTAGCTCAGGGGTGAGATACAGAGATAAAAACAGAGGTCAGGAGTAGATCTGTGAATGACAAACATCAGGCTCATGCAGCACATATGCCTCTCCCATTAGCCCTAACAACTTTGTTAACCTTAGGCCACACCGATGTCCTGATATCGTCTCTTTAAAATTAAAAATAAAAAAAGCCTCAAGAGATTTCAGACATGCTACCATGAGATCCCGTTCAAATAAGGTCATGGAGTTACACTCTCTAAACCTATCATTATTCTTGAGGCACTAGCAAGGACATCAAGGGCACATTTTGACTGTTTCAAGTTAGGCAGTTACAACCTCCTGCCAGCTCCCTGTTTTTCAGCCCGGAAGCAAGATTTATATAGTCACTCAGTCCATCACTCCCCATCCCTGCTAACTAATTTTAACCTAATTCTACATAAGGATGAGGCCCTCTCAAACCTTGGGAAACTTGGTAGTAGAGTGACAAGACAAGAGTCTGCAGCTGCACAGCTCTCTGCCGTGTGGCCATCAGCCACGTGGCCCATTAACGTGCATACATCTCCATAAGGCCCCCTCCAATCCCAGTGGCATTGCAGGGCATTGAGTATGACAGACAGCAAAGGAAGAAAGCACCATCCTTTGTAAGGAACTAGACTCCAGCAGTTCCACCACTCAGAGGCCTGGGCATTTGCTTTTCTTCTGCTGTGATCGTACAGAAAACAGGTAAGACTTTAAACCATGCATCCATTTGTAGACTCGCCTTCAGTTCCTACAAGACCCTTGTTTCAAATTAATAGATTTTGCAACATGTGTAATGAAGAGGCACTTGCTCACCCAAACAAGCCAGAAAAGCCAAAGTGCCAGTTTGCATGAGTAAGCGCTCACTGACTGGGTGAGGACTAGGCAATGTAGCGTGAATGCTTGAAGGCTATTGAAGTTTAAATTGATAAAACAGCTTGAGTCATTGGTGATAAATTTGTCTTCAGATGAAATTAATTTTAAAGGAAAAAGAATTGTTTTAAAATATATTTAAAGTATCACACTACATGTATTTACGCCTAAATCACTTTGCCACTCCCATAGGCTAGGATTAGAAGCTGTGGCCCTCACTTGCCTCTTTGAAAAGTCCAGCATCAGTTCTTTTGCAGTCAGATAAGCAGTGAGGTCAGGAAGGCAGCAGGTCTGGAGAAGTTAATGCTCTTGTGATAGCTCTGAGTTTTCCAGCTGAACTGAGTCCCTAGTTTTGCAGAAATGGCTGGGAAAGGAAGTAATGCATAAAATGAAATGATGAGGAGCTTGCTCACAATGATGAGGGCTGCTCACAAAGATGTGGTGATGGAGAATCTGAAACAGCTGACCCAATCTGACCCATTTCAGAAGAAAAAATGGTAGAAGACAGTTTGCTTTGTTCTCATATATCCTTGGACTGTTTTCTGGTGTGCTTCCCATTATATCAGGATATCGTGTTCTTACTAGCAGTGTGGGATATTGCACTTCAGTAGCTGGAGGGTCTGATGGAGGCTGGAGCATGCACATGGAATTGATTAGGGTGTTAGCTTCCTCTCGGTGGCAAGTCATGTGGGTATTTCAATGTCTGAACCTGGGTTTGGAGCAGAGGAAGTTGTGGAGACAGCTATATCTTAATTACTTCTGGAAGGTTTACTGAAATGCCCAGAGAATTGCTCATCTGTCTGAACAGAACAGGAGTTACTGCCATCAAAGCTGCTGGGAGCTCAAGAAGTAACTGAGACCAAACAGATATCCTGAGGTCTGATGGGGACCACGTAGTACACAGGCAGATTAAAAAAAAACACAGAATATCCAAGTGACCCCTCACAATCCCTCTTTATACTCATGTTTTGACAGCAGCTAAAACATGATATCAGCCCTTGATTACCTGGCTTAGGGGTTAGCTAACCTTCTCTTCAGCCTGCAGCGGCACCCCACTAAGGACGCAGAGGTTAGTCCCGCACCCTGCCCTGCCTGCTGTGTGTGCTGCTGGACCAACTGTCTGTGGAGCTTTCAGACCCTGTTCTTGAAGGTGGGTGTACCCTGTCCATTCTTTTTGTTACACAACCTATGCATGTTTTTTATTATCGACAGTTCTACTTCACCAAGCTTATTTCGGAGTACCCTTAGTTCTCAGCATTCTCATCCCACTACCATTTTTGTATCAAGTAGTTTTCTCAGTAATCTGTGAAAGTCTGGGTTTGGGGTCAACCCAGGCTGGAAACCTGAGAGACTGATGATTGGATCCAGGTCTCGTATTGCTATTTAAAGATTAAAACATCTGTAGGAACTCAAACATTATATTTTTGTTTCTTTTTTTTTCTAGAAACAGCAGATTGTGGTCAACAAGAGTACTGACAAAAAGAAAACAAGAAGTAGGGAACTAGAGATGACCATGTCCATATTGGTAAATAATGAACTGAATGCTCCCCTGGATGAGACTACCCGCACTATTCATTTATATGAGAGTTAGCAATGGCCAAGGATTGCTCCTGGTAGTTAGTTTGGATGCAGCCACACTAGTCTTGAGATAGAGAGTTTATCTTCATGGTGGATACAAGTTATTCTTTGACAATTTGTTCATGTGGAGATGATCCTGAAAATTTCGAATTAAGGCAGAGATACTTCTACAATGGAAAATCATGTGTCACCATATGGGTAAAAGGGAAGGCTGATTTCTTCCATACTAGTTAGCCCAAATAAGGACTGCTAGATGCAGTTGTTTAGGAGAATCATGGTGTTGCAACTTCTTATCACTTCTATCTGTGTCTGCTTTGAATGCAGACAGTGGGAGATGGCTGAATCTGAAGAAACCCCCATTAGCCGCACCCTTGCTGCAACGCACATTCCTTGCTCATTGACTCAGGGCTATCAACTTTCCTTTACTCCCTCTTTGCCATGTGTTTTGCAGCACTCTAAACACCTGAGGAGACAGTGTTTTGTGCAGACACTTGCTGTATTTGCACACAGTATTGCATGTCTTCTCTCTGTCACTGTGGACATACGTGGCTCATGTAACAGGTCATAAATTAGGTGAGCAAAGCTATAAAGTTCTCTTGCTTGTGCAGAATGGATTATGAGAGACCAGTCCGGGCTGGCCCCTAAACCGCTGACAGTTTTTTTCTCCTTTCTCTCTTTTTCCGGGCCTGTGGGCCTGTAGGTCTGCTGTCCCCTTGTCACGGATACAGATCCTTAGATAACGCCGTGCCACAGTCACATGTCAAAATACTGACAATGCAATTTATTATAATTAAGACTTAATTCCAGCACCCTTGTGTATCTTGGTCTTGTCCCTTCTATGTGCTGCTGTGCAAACAAGCAATCAGTGTTAAGAGAGGAAAGAGAAGCTAACTGTGTAAAGATACACATATTTAATCAGGGAAGTTCCCTAGAAGCAGCACAATCTGACAAGGTTTAAATAGTGTTTAGAAGAAACAGTTGTTGAGTGATAACCCCAATCCTGCCACTAACATTCTCCCCAAGACAAATTTCTTTGCATCTATAAAATAGAAATGATAGTTACTAACCTGCTTTACAGGAGATTTGCAAAGATAAATTAGTTAATATTTGTGCAATGTTTTGAAAGTGCAAAGTGCCATAAAATGCAAAGAATTATTACCTCAGCCCTTGTTTTAAAACCTCAGCGAGCAGTCATAGAATACAAACTGCCATGCAAACTACAATGTCCACTATCTCAAACACCACACACATTAAATCTGAGAAAGCCAGGTTGTAAAATCCTGTTAATTCAGTTCTACTTCATCTCTGCTCTTCCAATAAAAAGCTTGCCCTTTAAAACCACTTCTGCAACATGCACAGAAGAGTCGTGTTGCTACTGAGAAACAGTTGCTAATAAATTTTTGGTGAGAGGCAAATGTTGACCCTGTTCTCATTGGATAATGGAAACCAGTTTACATGTGTATGTGGTGAACATAAAGAAAACAGGAGACATGTATGTACAATAAAGGAGGTTCAAGAAAGTTGAAACAAGGTGTCTTATTTAGGGTAATATTCTCACTATGCACCATAAATTTAAAAACAAATGGTCAAAAGTCTGACCTTTGTCCTACGGCCTTTGCACACAAGCAGTTGGTAACAAAAGTTTTGCAGTGTGAAAAAATACTGTGCGCCCATACTGAAATTCACTCTGTTATAGTAGCTTCAGAGAACTTGGACCAAATGCAGTCTCTGGCTATGTGACCAGCTGTGTAGGGAAAATGCCATATTTGAGTTCAAATTTGCAGAAATTGTTCAGTTATGTCAAACGGGCCTGAAAGATCTGCTGTCATCATTGGTGTCTGCAGCTTCAGTCTCTCTGTGTATCTTGTGACCTTGACAAGCAGAGCATAGATGCCACAGAAATAGTGCATCTGTGTTCAAAAAGCTGGGAAGGCAGAACCCATGGCAGTAAGTCCGAAGATGAGACTTCCCTGCAGTGAATGTCTGCAGAGTGGGAAAGAAAACACAGAGAGGAACTTGCCCAGTCTTCTCCTTCACCATGTCGGGAATGAAGCAGAAGTTAGGTTAGAATCAAATACTTGGTTTTATGCGGATTCTTGTATGGGCAGGATGCAATGTGCGGTAAATGAAATATGAAATGTTCCCGCTCAGTGCAGGAGGTAGAATCACAACTGTATGAAAAACTCTGCAATGCAAGTGCTTGTTCTGAAATGAGTTAGGACAGGACTTTGCCAAGTTTCTCCATTGAATTCACATGCAAAAGATGTTTGTTTTTTTTCCTGTGCTTAGCTCATTTTTCAACTGTCATGCCAAATCCTTTCTCCTTGTAGATTATCAAAACTCTGCTCCATGTTTGTATCTCAGTGTGCAACGTGTGCCTAGAAGTAACTGTTTTCATTTAGCATTTATCTGTAGAACTGATTTGAGGTTAATTTCCTTGGTGTCTTAATTGCACTTCCTCTCTTATAATGCCACCTGCAACCTTTAGCATGCATTGAAGTTGCTTTGCAAATCTCCCCTCTCTAGAAGTTGATTTTTTCCTGGGCCTCTCATTTTTAAAAATCTTCCCATTTGTCTAAATAAATGAAAATGAGTCATAGGCACATAAAATTTTTGAGGTTGCACTGTGTGAGCATCTTTGAAGCAAACTGAATTAAATGGATATTGTGTTGCAGGATCAGATTCTGCCCCTGTTATAGGCACAGAAACAATCAGAGGAGCAGTGTTGTATGGATGTTACTCATGTCTGAGTTTACTTCAAAGTATTTATTATGCATTATTTACAATGTATAAGGAAAAGAGCATGCCAGCTACAGCATCCAAAAGCTCATCTTAATAATAAATGATTAGGGGCATGATACATTGTTAAAGGCATGTGTTGGAGCATCTATCTTGTGCTACTGTAAGTAAATGGGGTTTCGCTTTCCTTTGCCTAATTAGCACAATAACTTGTTAAACTATCAGAAAAAAAAATTGTGCAGAGGAATCTGATGAGTGATATAAAAGCAGAGCATCTCTCAGAAGGCATGCATCACCGAGGTAAGGCAGGGTACACTCAGCAGCTGTTTCGCTATCTGTTGTGCTCCAGCAGTACATGGGGATCGGCACAGGCATTTAGCGTGTCGCCTCTCAAGCCCCTTGTCACTGTGAGCTTCAGTTCTGGAGTTCCCAGTTAATCATAACAGATCATATCCTATTGACTTTGTGACCAAAAGCTTTTCAGGAGCTTTAGGAAGAAGTTTCCAGCCAGCAGCACATAAGCATGAGTCTGGCTGCTGAATGGTGAGATGGAAAACTATGTGCTCGAGAAGGTCCCAGCCTGGACAAGTGACACTCCATGTCCCATTTCCATGCCTAAGCAATAAGGCAGTCCTCCTTCTCACCTTGCAGAGTGGCAGCCCGCTTAAAAAAAAAAAAAAATTACATTAAAATACTGTGGCCATAAGCATATTCACTGAATGCTGACTTGCTTGGGTTTACCTCTTGGGGTAGCAACACTGAGGGGGAAAGAGCATGGTGCTTTTCCTTTGTGGATTTCCCTACAGCTTCCCAAGAACACCTCTGTATTACTGGCTGTTTGCAAACTAACTCACTGCTTGGAGCAGGGAGAAAACAGAAACAACATGCACAGATACGGGTGCTGCTGAAATACATCTAGCATCAGCACAGTTTTTCTTGGCACCTACACACTTGGGGCAAAATGACCACACAGGAATGGGACTGAATGGGACGTAGGCTCTGCTAATGCCGAGGCAGCAGAAGAGAGAGCTGCATATAAAGGGACGGGATGGGACGGAGCGGTATTCTGCTGCATTCCCCGGCAAGGGCTGAGCTGCTGCCTGACGTCCCACGGGAGGGACACGGAGGGGGAGCCAAAGGCCACGGGGCTTTCTCGCAAGTGGCGACGCAAACGCCTGCTCATGTCTTTGGCAGCTGCCGGGCAAACAAACAGCCTGGAAGCGGAAAGCGGGATATCCCCTACACGCACGTAACCCGAGCGGGGGAATCGGCCGAGCTGCTCCCTCCTCCACAACCCGTTCCCCTCCTTTGCCCTAGGGCAGGTAGGGGGCCGCTCCATCCCTACCTGGGCGGGGAAGGCGCTGCTGGTTCCTCCTCCCTCCGCTTCTTGCTCCCGCCCCATCCTCCTCCTCCCCCTCCTCCTCCTCGGCGTCCCCAGAGGGAGCCCCTGCGCTCTGCGGCCGGGCGGAGAGTGCGGCCCGGCAGAGTAGTCCCGCAGCCGGCTCCTGCCGCTCCGCAACCCCTGTGACAGGAGGATCGGAGGGAGGAGGAAGGAAGAAGAGGAGGAGGAGGAGAAGAAGAAGGAGGAGGAAAAGGAGGAAGAAGGCAGCAGCCCGCCCGCCTGCCCACCCGCAGCGGGGCAGGCACGTGTGCGCGCAACCCTCGACGGCCGCCCTCCAGCATGCTGCGTGGAGGCAGAGCGGCGGCCAGGAGCTGAGCGGGGCGGAGCGGAGCGCAGGGCAGCGCAGACTGAGGAGCAGCTCGTCGGGGAGCTCCGTGCGCCCGTCGCACAACATGGGCGGCTGCAGTCCCCTGTCCGCCGCCGGGCCCCGCGGGGCCGCTGTCCTGGTGCTACTGCTGGGGCGCGTCGCGCTCTGCTCTGCCGTGGAGGAGAAGAAAGGTAACGGGGGCGGTGCGGGTGGCGCGGGTCTGTCACGGCGCTACCAGCTGTGCCCCTTCGTACCGCGGGGAGCGTCGGAGGGCAAGTTCCAGCTTCGTCCCTTAGGACGCAAAAAAAGGAGAGAAAGAGGGGAAAATACAAACCTATAAGCGGTCGTTCAGCTCTGACTTCCTCATTCTAAGCTTATTTTCTTTTGTGGGGGTGGAGGAAATAGAAGGGAATAAATCTCACATCTCATCGCTTGTGCTTCTCCCCTCTCGAGGCTTTTTTTTTCCTCCTCTTCTCTCCATTCCGCCTCCGTGCTCTTTCCGCGGCTCCCCGAGCTCCCTCACCGCCCGGGTTCACCCCGCGGTGGCCGCAGGCCCCGTCCTGTTCCGCTGCCGACCCCGGGGAGGTGGCACCGAGCACGGCAGGGACACGCCGGGCAGCGTCGGCCGGCCCGCCGCCCCGGGCCGGGCACCTCAGCTCATTCCTTTCCGAAAAGATGAATGCACGTATATACGTGTGCACGCACCTGGGAAGGGTGTGTAGGGAAAGACGGGAAACTTCACGCGGGTTCTTATTCTCCGGTAATCAAAACCGGGAGCGCTCCGTGCTCTCTCTCTCTGCCCAGTGCCGCTGTCACCCGCGCAGAGAGCGCCCGGCAGCCGTGCGTGGGAACGGCACGGGGCGGACCGCGAGGCTGTCGGCTTAGCTTCTGCGGCTTTGTTTTTTATACGTTTTTGAAAAACTGGTTTAAGGGGTGAGGAAATGTTTGTGACGGGGGAGTTCCGTCGCTTTTTCTCCGTGTGTGGTGATTTTTTCTGTAAGCAGGCCCCGAGCACTGTTCCAGGCAGAGTGCAGTTCTCTTTATCTTGGAGATCTGCCAGCAAGGGAAAAAATGCAGATTTGTTGTTGTTTCTTCTTTCTTCCTACGGAAAAAGTAGGAAAAGAGAATTGGTGGTGTTTAGAAGAGCTGGTGTGCCGCTGAAGACAGCTGAGCCATCTTTTTGTGACTGAGGATGGTAAAATCGTCCTGAAAGGGAGCAGCAGCTCCCCGTTCTGAGGAACTAGTTGCACAACCTCAAAGCAGCAAAGAGGCTCCCTTATTCCAGAAATCAAGTTCATACCTGTTGCTGATGTAACATAGGCAGCTTTTCTTTCCTGGGTTTCTGATCTTTTTATTTTTTCCCCTCACCCTTTGGAAGTGATGGGGAGCAGAGCTGACTTCATCTGCTGCATTTGTGTTAAGTCCTTTGAAATGCAACTTCCAGGTGCATGTACCTTGTAGAATATGTAAAATGTGAGGGTAAATATGTTGTTGCCTTCTTTAAAGTGCTTAATTCTGTGTCTCATAATATTATGAGGGTGCCATTTATTTAGGATTATTAAATAATCAACAGCTACGTGATAAACCCAACACAGATTGTTGTCAGCGTTCTGTTAGTGAGTAACCGTTCCTGTGAGGTGGGTTGGGGACTGAAGAGGGGATGGTAGAACAACTTCTTCAAGAAGCGTGAATCAATTGTTTAGGCTTTGTTTTCCTCCACATTTGAGGATGGGTAAGGAAATAAGGCAGGTACGGAATAAAACGGTATTTGGGAATTGTGAGATGCTGATTTAAGCAAAGGGTCCAACAAGTAGTAGCCTATCGACGTCTGTTTAAGGCCTCTTTCCTTGGGACCCCATGGCATCTGAATTTAGAACAGTTCTGAAAGCAAATGAGCTGCCATAAACATTGCAACACCTATGTTTCATGACAAAATTCTATTGCTTCTGGAAGTCCAAATGGCATATGCATTTATACTACTTATGATTTCAACCCAGTTGGTACTATTCCCCAAAAAGCACCTAGGCAAATCCTTTTGTTAGAAGAAGGTCAGAATCAACCTGTAATAGGCAATGTAATGGTTTAATGGAAATTAAAATACACTTGAATCTTTTACCAGAAGTTTAGAATGATCTTTTCAAATATGGATGAGACAAAACTTGTGTATTTGCAAGACTGTAGTCAGGAAAATGAAAAATAAACAAAAACAAACCTAGTATTTGTGTATAATCCAACACCAAACACCTTTGTTGGAAACTGAAAAACTCTCACAGGGATCAGTACCTCCCTCTCTCTCAATCCACCTTCTCTAATGTTGACCCAGATTAACAGCAGAGGAAGTAATCTGGATTTCCATTGATAGTTGATGGATGGCCTGTTAGGTGGCACCTGAGACAAATACCTGTAACAGCAGGCGTGCCAATTCCTGCAGCATGCATTCGACCGATATCTATTTTGTGTCTCAGTGCTCAGCGATAGCACTGCATTTAGGCAAATGACTTCTTGTTGCTTTATTGGCTCTATATTGCTAATTTTTGATCTGTAGTTGCAGCCACTGTGGGATGGAAACGGGCGTTGTGCTCTCTAACCCACTGGGCAGTGTACTGGCTACAGAAGGTCTCTGCAATGCCCTCATGTACCTTATGTTTCGTATCACTTTCTGTGAAACTGGGAAATTAAACTCCTTTAGGATGCTAAAGTTTTTATTTTTATTTTTTTGCCTTTGGAAACTAAAACAAATTTGTGAAACCCAGAGATGATTGTAGTTAGAGGTGCAAATTTCAGGTACAGTCCCACTTGGTGAAATAACATAGTTAAGTAAGTCTCAAGTATAAACTTGTTCTTACACCCTTGCCTCAATGTGTGAATGGTTAAGAAAAAACCCAAAGCCTATTGTTAAGGGCAATTGCTGATAAACAAGGAAGGGAAGGCAAAGTGACAGCACTCATCCCGTTAATTCAGACAACTTGCGAATACAGTGGTTGTGTGCAAAATGCTGTGAAAGAGTTTAGTGTCTCAGCAGAGTGCATATGTATGCATATGGTGAACGAACTGCGCGCAGAAGCGATAGGAGTAAATGCAAATGTATTATTTCTTGCATCAAGGGTTTATGAAGAAATTTGCAGATAAATGAGAAATGAAGATCGATGCCCTGGAGACTATAATCAGAGTAGTCCATTGTAATTCATTTGTTAATTTATAGAGACTTTCAGGGAGTGTCACACAATGCCATTATGTTCCTCAGGGCTGACTTTTGCATTTGGGTATCCATACATCACTGAAATCAGGATATGCGAACTTTAGCAGCAAGATAGCTGACTGGCCAAACCAGTTCCTTCTGAAGGCATCCTTATCTCGCTTTAGTACAAACTACATTAGCTTTAGCAGCTCTTCAGAAACAGGCCTACTGAAAGGTTTACTTCATCTTAGGGAGAATGGCTGTCTTCCCCAAATGTAGTAATATCCATACTTTCAAGGCAAAACCCCTGGATCAGTCCACGTTTCAGTAGTGTGTGTGCATCAGAGGGTATGGTCACCCTGTGGCTGTGTTGCACCCAGTAAAAAACTAACGTGCGTTCAAAATCTAGCAGTCAGTACGTCATGTTCTAGTTGTGTCAAATCTTGTGTTACACTCTGGTTGGTATTGCCAAAGTGCTTGTGCAATGCGTGTGTAGTTGTGGTGTCAAGAAGTGCTTTGCCTTGTAGGGCTTTGCTCTGGGGAGTCAGAGCTGGCTGTACTCACAAAAGCATCCTCTGGCCAGTCTACATGAGGGGAGCATTTGCTGGGGTGACCCAGCTGACAGACAAGCTGCAGAAGGCCTTATTCTCAAAAAGTGACCTGCTAGCTAGAGCAATTGTTATTTTGGAAGAGTGTTAATTGCACTAGGTATCTTTTATCATTCTTCAAGTACCACCCTGCTATGCTGCTCTCCTTGAGTATCTACCAGGCGAAATGTGATCACATTGGCTGGAGCTCAGCTGGCACAGAATTGCACTCAACCTAGTTAAGATTTTGTTAGTTTTAACAGAAGCAGAAAATGATTGGAAAGGGAGCAGAGCTTTTGTTTGCTCCTCATAAGAGGGATGGTCTGGCTTTTCCTTTCTCGGAAGGGCTGTGCAGAAGCTGTGGAAGGTGTGTGGCCTCTGATGAATGCTCAAGCAGTAATTATTGCTGTGCTAATGAGCATCACCTGTCTTGCTCTCACCCCAAGGTCAGCTTGAGCAACATGCCTTGCTGTAAGCATATTTTGAGAAGTGAGTGCCTCTCTGAGTCCTACCAAGTTCTTCACCCAGCACTTGGGTTGCAGCGATGGCACTGCTTTACCCAGGCTGTGTGATGCCTAGGGGAAGGCATGAGGGGATCAACCAGAGCAGCCCTTGCATTGGGAATGCGCCCTCCCAGCTGGACTGATGCATACTGGCACTCCAGCTCTGGATGAGATGAGAGGGATGACAGCCCTGTCTGGTGACTCCTCAGAGGTCCTTCTGCCCCTGCTTCCTGCTTCTACCTGCCAGTTCTTGGGGGTTGCATGAAGGTCTAGGCAGCCAGCAGCACAGATTTAGCAGCTTTGTGTAAATGGCGTAGAAAGCACTTGGGTCCAGAGTAGACCATGAGGACGATCTGAGGGCTGGAGCACCTTTCTTGTGGAGACAGGCTTGTTCAGTCTGGAGAAGAAAAGGCTCTGGGGAGACCTTACAGCAGCCTTCCAGTATCAAACAGGGCCTACGGGAAAGCTGGGGAAGGACTCTTGTCAGGGAGTGTAGTGATAGGACAAGAGGTTATGGTTTTAACTAAAAGAGGCAAGATTTAGGTCAGATATGTGAAAGACATTCTTCTCTATGAGGGTGGTGAGGCACTGGAAAAGGTTGCCTAGAGAAGCTGTGGGTGCCTCATCCCTGTAGGTGTTCAAGGCCAGGTTGGATGATGACGTGAGCAGTCTGATGTAGTGAGTGGGGTTCCTGTCCATGGCAGAGGGAATAGAAATAGACAGTCATTTGAACCCAAGCCATTCTATGGTATGGTATGATTCTAGGATAATTCTGCTTTGCTGGGAGTTAGTGGTGCTCAGGATGTGAACCTACCACTTGATGTTTCCTGGGGACTTGGACAGTTGTTGTTCATCTTGATACAGTGCATGCTGCCCCTTCTGTGTGTGTAAGGATTTGACTTTCTTCTGTGCATCCTGGAACACTATATTAGTCAGCACAGGTTGAGATCTAGTGTTCCTGCCTGTTTTGGTTCTCACTGTGTTGTTTCTGGCTTCCCACTACATCAAACTGGACTGTAATACTCCTTTATTTAGGGCTGAATTCTGCTGACCTAGTTGTTTTGAGTAATAATGTACTTTTTTTCTTCAGAAATAGTTACAGAAGATTTGGCATGAATATGGGCAGCAGAAGTCATTTGTAAAGGAAATGTGGAAAAAAGATCTATTCATTGTTCAGAGAAGTTGTACTAAAACAAATGTCTATTCCTGCTGAAGCAAGATTGTTATTTATGAAGAAAGCTGTGACATGCCTTAGTAGTTTGTCCCATAGGGAGAATATTTATGTGTAGGTGGGGGTCTTGTGTTCTCTGTGCTTAATTAGTAATGTTATTAAGGGTTGTTCACATGGAAAAAACATGAGAAACTCCTGTTCGTTTTCCTGTTCAAACAAACTTTGTGATGACCAAACTTTCTGAAAAGGCAGGGCCTCGTGAGCTGACCACTAGGCTAAGCAATACACTCCTTGTATTTATGTAGACTGTAATGGTGTGTGAGCTTTCTTTTTAAGTTTTAATGCAAAGTGTGTTTTGCCTGCTGACAAATCAGTTCAAGGCAGATGCAAGGCTCCTTTGCCCTCCTGTGTGCTTTCTCCAACCTGCACATCTGTGTATGTGAAAGTAAACATCTACGTGTTCACATGCATGTCTCGGTGCTAGAGTGCATCAAATCATGGGTGGATTCTGTTTGTTTCAATGGTTGAAGAATGAAAACAAACAAAAAGAATGTCTTCCAGTCAAACTGAAACATATATTAGGGTGGTTCTGAAGTGAAGAAGAAAAAAGGAAAACAAACAAAAACAACAACAAAAAAAAGGAAATAAAAACAGACCACCAACCAACTAAAAAAAAAGCAGTTTTATGTTAATCTGAAAGATTTGTTTGACCTGAAACCATTTTCTTTCTTTTAAGTTGGGTAAAAAGGAAAATCAATTGCTGTTTGAAATGAAAAGCTGAAGGTTTATTCTGAAAATACCAGAGTACAACTTAATTTTCTTAAACCTCCCTCCCACTCAGTTTCTGGGCCAAGGCATGTTTGCTGCATTGGGCTCAAATTAATGAGCTAACTTCAGTACCATTCTTTGCTTGAGAAAAACTAAGGTGGGATAAATTGTAATTTGTGTAAAGGTGAGAACCATGCTGGTTAAAGGCCCTCTGCTGCATGTAGCAGTTGCCTCTCTGGGGTTCCATCATGCAGCGAAGATGCTGCTCTCCTTGCCACTCAGCCATGCCCTCTGGCACCTGTGGAAACTGCAGCTCTGCCAGCCCACTCCATCCCAAGCCCTGCGCAATAAAAATAACAGACTACATGCAAAGACAGTTTTGCCAGAATATCTCTTTCTGGGCTGCTGGGATCCAGAGCAGGGTGATGCTGGGTGAGATGTTTTCCAGGGAAATATGGAAGGAAGGAGGAGTGGATATAAAACAGATGCTTCAATGACAGGATCGTAGTGCTTTAGCTCTGGCTTTTACAATAAGAAAATTATCACATATGGGAACAGGGCTTTTTTGCATTCTGTAATCCAAACAGTGGCATAATCCCTGACTTCCTATTACCAAACTCAGCTATAAATATGAAGATAACCAGGGGAGCCCTAGAAATTGGCTATTCTTGGCACTGGGCACAGTGAACTTGCACTTCTGGTAGGAAGAGTATTATTTTACCTACTGGGAGCCATGGGACCAGGGCCATGGAGACTTTGAATGGCTGCCTGAGGTAACACAGATGGCCACTGGCAAAGCTGCCTGTTGGGATCTTGGCCTCTTGTCCTGTGCGCTAGCCATTGACAGACATGGCCTGTAGTTTGAGGTAACCGGTTTCCTATTTGAGGGCTGATTTGTGAGCTTGGAAATGATGTCTAGCACAGTGTATTGTTTCCTCCCATTCCTGAAGGCTGTTCTATGCGTCCTCCCCAGCAGCTCCACGTCCATGTGGGATGCTGGCCATAGTGTGTGCGGTGGTCCACCTGGGACATGGTGACCTCAGTGGTACGTGTCTGGCTTGGCTTCTTGTTTTCTGCTTGTGACAGGCTGCTTGCTCCGCCACCCTGGGGAAGCCCTAGCAGCTGCTGAGATAACAGCTGTGTGAGGCAGTGGCTGCACATCAAGGTGGGCTGCAAGTGGGTATTGCTTTGTGAAGTCTGAGTTGTTTCTGAAATCCCTTTCTACCTAGCTGCAGAACAGTATTAATGACAGTTTTGTATTCCCAATGCCTAACTGAAGAAGAAAAATCAAAGCACTACAGCTACTTCTCACTGAGGATTTGTATTCAGGCATTCATACTCCTCCCCACCCGTTAAGATCAGAGAGACTTATGTGTGCTTCTGAAAGATGAATTTGATTTGAATCTAAGATAGTAAATAATTTGTTTTCAGAACTGTGTACTTAAATTCTGCAAATGGTTGTTATGGCTGCATTGTTCCCTATTGCCAGAAATTCCCTGATCTTGGAAATACCAATTCATGTAATTAATTTGGTCTTTATTTGTTTAGTTATTGAAATCCTTAAGTTCAAAATGCATTTGTAGAACAACCGTACTTTCTGAAGTTCACTTGGGAGATAAGTCTCAGGAGGGAGGCAGGGTTCAAGGCGGAAGCCTTGTTGGGTCAGTTATTTCAACAACGCTTCTAGCAAAGAAGCAAGAGGTTGTTTGCATAAATCAGTAACTAGTTCCCGTGATTCAGATTAAATCACATCATTCAAGTCATTTGAATAAATAAATAACCTCTAGTAAATGAGACAACTTCTGCAATTGGGATGGCATGCTGCATACTTCATGTTTGTTGTGTGGCTTTGAATAGATACAATTTAAGTTGGGTTACGCTTGGAATGCTAGGTGGCATTTCATCACAAGCCACTTAACCAAAGCTTACATTAAAATGAGAAATGTTTGTTTTGTACAGGTGGCATTGTGCTGTATCTTCAGCTCTTACGTTTTCCGCAAACAGATACTTAATGGGGAATTGGTTCCTCTTGCCAAGTCCACCTTAGTTTTTAAGTTGTACCAGGGCATTCTCAAGCAGGCGCTTCACAATCATTTGCGATTTACTACAGTCTTCACTTTCCTTTGTATGTTCCTGGACCATAAACTCTGATGGATGAGGTATAATCAGAAATGCAGAAAACAGCTTTTCTTAGGTGTTCATGTGGATTGTACGTTATCCCTCGTGTTTCTGAGGGGATGTGCTTCATGGGTCATCTCAAGCATTTGCTATTGCATTTGGGTCTGTGGTGAGAGCACTGTTAATTTGGTGTAGAAAACAGAGAAGAAAAGGTTTTTTTGGCTTTTATTTCCAAATTTTGCTGTTTTGTAGTTTGCATTAATTTTAAGTAGCTGTATAATGCTATTGAAAAATCCAAGGTGGATTTGGTGTTGTGAAAGTAGTATTTAAAAAAAAATTGTCACTTAATTACTCTTTTATGGGTGGTTATACCATGTACAAAGTAATGCTGATAAATTGAAGAAAATTTACCATGAGCTATCCATGGCAATAAGCAGCTCTGGCTGATGGTGCTCTTTGGAAATATATCAAATAGGTAAGACTTGGGAACTTCCAGACAAAATCACCATCTAGTGGTTCTCCTACCTGAAGGCCTTGGCATTCAACTTTGCACAAACTATGACTTTGGAACCTAGAAGAAAAAAATCCTTCATTTCTTTTAATCATTATGAAGAGAAGACTGTGGTAGAAGCAGGCATGACTAATATTTGACAAGCTTACTTCTAATGCATTAAATCCAGAGGTACAGAGATCATCTACTGGGGATATGAGGATAGGAATCTCTCCCTTCATTCTGCAGAAAAAGAGGGTAAGGAAGATGTCCTCAAGTCCTGGTTGAAACTACCTTTTCAGGAATCATTGATCCTTCTAGCTGAAAATTTTTTCATCTGTGCAGTGTTGTTTTTTTTTCCTCCATTTTTATTACACCTTATTTCTCATGAATGGAAACTTGATGTTCTCAGTTGTTTAAAAGGAGTTCCATTTGTTTTGCTGCTCTTCAGACTAGTTTTGTGCAGAGCCCCTGCCTTTTGCTTTTTCCTGTCTAAAAACAAGCAGAATACCCCAAGTGAAAAAACAATGAAACCAGAGCAAAACAAACCAATTTTTTTTAAACAAATTTTAGTCAGCATAGTCCTCACTATGGTCAGAGCTGGACTGTAATTTAGATTTCTGTGCCTGCAGATGAACATGGGTTTTGCAGCAAGGAGCAGTGTGTATGGTTTGGGGTATTTGCTGAAATTGAGAAGTGGTAGAAGTGGGACTTTGTTCTCAGCCATCCTGAGGGAGAAAAGACATTGCGCTAGAAACAACCTGTCATACAATTTAAGATCAACCCCATCCCCCTCCATAATGCTCCATGCCAGGTCTTTCCCCACAGACACTTGCAGTAGGCTTAGGTCCAGAAAGGAAGTATTTCTCTCTTCAGGTTTAATGTTTGAATCCTGACTGGTATCTGATTGCTCCCTGTGTGGCTGTTCCTATTGAGGCACGATAGCTGACAGCACATCGATCATCGTTACTAGTGGAAGAGCTAGTGTTTAGCTTTCTAATGAAAATGTCTCTTACTAGTCATTACTTGTGCTTACTGAGGACAGAACGTGGGCTGTTGTTTGAAGTTTCACTTGCAGAGCAGTGGAGAGCAAACGTTAGTATTGCGCCAATGTCTTTGTGCAACAAGCTGAGGGAGGTGCAAGGCTGTATCAGCTTGGTGCTTGCCGTGGCTGCATTGTCCAGGCAGATGTTGGTCCCATTATCTCTTCCCCAGAGTTAAGAGCAGAAGTTCAGTCCTCTAGAGTGGAAGCAGCAGCAAGTCCTTTCCCACAATCCTAGACAGAGGAACATGTTTGTATTTGTTCCATGTGCTTGGCTTTTGGTCTTCAATACCCAAAACAAGGGATAAACAGTCAAGTTACAGTAGTTTTACTCTGACAAAGCAAACATGATCCTTCCCTTTGGTGATTCCTAATTTGATCACTTGCGATGAGGGTACCTGCAATAGGAGACTGAAGTCAAAACTTTGGCATCTTTAGTGATCCTGGTAAGACCTTATCATTTCATAGAACGTCCATGTTGAGATGTATGTCCAGTTACTACACTAGTTTGATATTTTTCTTTTGTCTTGGGTTTGGAAAGGGTTTTCATTTATATGCTTTCCAGTTTCCATCTGATCTTCAGAAAGTAATTAACTGTTGAACAAAGATACTGGCAGTCTGTTTCCCTCCTGTTAGCATGAGCACCTTGCAGAGCTTAATGATTTCTTTTAATTGTTATTATTTCAGGGATTTTCTTATTCTCTTTCCCTCCTTAATGAGGCAGATGCCACTGGCAGCCTCATTTTATCATAGTTGTCTATGGCAGATTAACTAAACCAGCAGCATCTTTTCTGAAGTTTTTGTTCGTCAGTGTGTAAGATGCTCCCATCAGTATGTGCAGGTAGTTCTCCCTGACAGTTACAAGATTTCTCAAGCAGAAAAAAGGAAGAACAGAGCTTTTTTCCAAATGAAGGACTTTTTGATTTGAACAGGAGCAGTCTGTTTTGCATCAATGAGCACGTAGTTTTCAGTGAATTAAGACTAAAAATTGCTAATTAACACCTTTTCTGCTTCTTTTGTGTCTGGTCATTAGTTACTATGGACCATCAGGCATCAAAGATGCCAATGCCTAGCTAATGCAAGAGTAGAATTCTTTGGGGTTCTGCAGAGAAAGAGTGTACTACATATTTCCCAGATCAACCTCCACATATCATGAATATGTGTGCTTGTATGCTCAACTAATGTCTGTATTTTTTACTCACTGCTTATCCCATGAAGGGGAAAATTTGAATTAGTCATTAGCACTTGAGAAGGGACTTAGGCTATTTTCTCCTGCTTTAATATACCAACTGGATCCTGACTATATGCTAAACTAGAATACTGTTTCAAAAACAAGGAACATTTCGGAAACAGCAAACATAACACTTCTGAGTAAACAAACTAGTTGTAATAGGCAAGATAAGAAAATGGATTGTTCCATGGGCCAATGCTGTACTATTTAGAGTGATGATATTGTAGTGGTAGTCTCACTGTTGGACTTAATGGCCCATAAATGTTGATAAAAGCTTTTGTAAAATTGTCAGCAGTAATTCCATCCATTGTTAGATAGCCAGTGAACTTCTTCAGCCCCTGAATAAATTGCTACTATCAATTATGTTTTTGTAATTAGAAAATAAGACTTTTATTTTGAAGGTATAATAACTCACATAAGAAAAAAACAAATCCTATCAGCTTAAAATTGATCGATCACATCCGTGGTTGCTGTAAATGCCCAGAACTCTTTCACCTGGATAGGGCTGGGATAGCTTTTCACCTGAAGCTGTAGACTCATGAATTTCCTCTGTCAAGTACTCTGTGTCAGCAGAAATGAGAAATGTCATTGCCTGTTTTGTCTGAAATAGAAAAAAGAATTTTGTATTTTATAATTATTCTATTGTTTCTTTGTAATTGTAGCATGATACTAGAATGTGAACATTGAAAAGGCGTGATTACTTTCTCAGTCTTTAATATGCCATTCTGAAAAAAAAATGCAGAAACACTTAAATGTTATCCACAATTACATGCTTTGTCAACGTATGGTCCTTCTGATTCCCCCCCCCCCCCCCCCCACAGCTACTAACTTCTTAAGCTCCATTTTTTTCCTCCCTTCATTGCTTCCATGTGATTGGTGAAATGACTTATCAGCCACAGCCTGATACAAAGCGGACTGTAATCCGGAGCAGGAAGAGAAGGAAGTTCTTTTGCCAGAAAATAAATAGGACAGGGTATTTAACAGTGCATTAAGCAATGTAGCAGTTAGCCTAGCTTCACAATATAGTCATGAGAGCAGGAAAATGCTCTGTATTTCACTAGGTGAGCCAAGCAGTGAAACACCCTGGCATTGGTGATGTTCAGCATATCTAATGGAGTGGCATTGGTAATGCAAAACACAAGGAGGAGCTGCCTAGGAGCTTTGTAGTTGCAGCATGGGATGAAAAGGAGCAGCTGCCTTACCTAATTTTTTTGGAGTTCCATTTTTGTACTCTATGGAAGAGAGGAAAAGAAATGTGCCTACTGCTGAATAGACCCAGGGACTGTTCTCTTAGTGCTATTGCTTGTCCATTTGCTTCATTTTCTTTTGTGGATGGCAGTAGGCAGGAATGTATCCCAGGGGAATATGTTATCCAGTCCCAGCCCATACAGTTTTGTGAATGTCTTACCCCAGAAAAAAAAAATTCTAATAATAACAGTGACTGGCACATTAGCTGTGATGAAGCTACTTGCTCCATTTCCACCTTCCTCATGTGTTTGGAAGCAGGTGGTGCGGTGGAGTTCAAAGATGTCCTTGAAGAGTTTGGCTTTCTTACTCAGGAACATGCAAGTTTGAAGAAAAGGTCTGTAGCTACATGCAGGGGAGTTGATTGGAAAAGGTAAAATCATGGAGAGCTGGAGGAAAAAGAAGAAAATCTGAAACTCTTGCTTCTTATTTACAGTAACACTGTAGCAGGGGCATGTCTTTTCAACTGGTGCTTAATCCAGCAAACCTTAGGTGTAATACTCCTTTGAAGTCTAGGGATATTTTGCCTGCCAGAACTGCAGGATCATTTTTTTTTTTTCATTACTTTATTTGCCTAAGAAAACTATTCTCATCTAGTTAAAAGGGAAAGCTGATATAGAATACAAAACTATGTATTATGAAGGCTATGCCAAAAAAAGTAATATTTCTGAAACAGAAGGTGAGATTATAAATTATAATCACATCACAAGGTATTGTGGTGTCAGTGTTAAAACTTTAAATGTGTCTTTTGACTGGCTGTGCTTAAAAGTAAGTCTAGTAATCTGGTAATTGTCATTCCACTTTCTTTTCCTAAAAAAAATTATTCCTAGATATTCTGTTGGATGGGATTGAAAAGGATGAATTCCTAAGGTTGTGCACAGTGATGTGGCTTCAGTGTGGATTTCTGCCAGCTGACATGGTGGTTTTGCTACTGCAGAAAAAAGGAGGTATCTCAAAACTTGCTGGAATTAACTTGTGTGAGTCAAATGGCATTTCACTCGCATTCTGGATGTGCTGGACTCAAAACTTCTAAATGGGAGTTCTTGCAAATAATTATATGTGTATACATATATTACACGTGTCTATATATAGAAGAAAATGAATTATTTACTGTAGCTCTGAGACAATATGTTAATGTGCCATTCTTAGTTTATACAGGCCTCTGGCACTCATACTTTATAGTTAGGAAAAAATGGTGTTACCACAGCAACTGCCATACCACCCAGTACTTAAGCAGCTCCTGTCTATATAGCGTACATTAGACAGACTTTTAAATTGCACATAATTAAAGTAAAAGCTTAACACTCACTGAATGCTGTGGTCATAGGAGAGCATGAGTTGGTTCTGAAGTTGAAAAAAGGTCTTCATGGAAATAGTTAGCAGTAACTGTGATTTAGCAAGCTACTTTGGCAAATGCATCATTTCATGTGTATGCACAATCCATTTGAAATCAGTGGAGTTGTTCATAGGCATTTAGCCTGTACAGGTTTAGAAGCTTTGTTTTACAGGGGGCAAAAAGTAGACTGTTTAAGGGAGCAATGATTTTTAGAACCTGAAGGAGGGACACTAAGTCATGACTGATGAGGGCAGATACTTGTCATTTCTTGAAAATGATCCTCTGAGGATTATTGAAATTAAAGTTACAAGCAAATGGAAGTATCAGAAGCTGCTGGAAATTTTGATTTATGGATGTGAATTTGGGGTGAAATTTCACGTTATGTGTGTGCACCGCCTACGTCTGAAAGCAAGGCAGCATTGTCAAGGTATCTAACAAAGTTTTGCTGTCTATTAAAACTTAGAGATTTAAAGTGACACATCCTAAATGTTTCTGTACAGTGCAGTGCAAGAAGGAAAAACAAAAGACCTAGTAAAGACTTTAAACTAGTCTGGACTCAGTGAGACTCTACCTTATCACTGATATCTTAGTTGCGTGAAATCGGCATCCTATTTAGGAGTTTCCCTGTTACTCAACTGTGGTATAGGAAGACTTTCTGTGCTAATGAATTTACTATGTTTCATTGTATTCTTAATCCTTAACATCTCTTAGAAAGAGCTGAGTGTGTGTATTAATAGATTTATGCATTTAGAAAAAGCATATTGGGGTTATGAAGAATTTATGATGCTCAAAAGCACTATGTTTTCAAGAAGATTGATTGTTGTTCTCTTGTTGAGTTTTTTCTATCAAAGGTATGCTTTTATCAGATTATAAAACAAAAGCACATATGCGGTTTTGTGATTTTTTTTAAATAGAAAAATGCTACTTATGTATGCTTCATAATTGGTGTCTTTCTCTGTTCTTTTGCAGTAATTGCTGATCTGCATCTTCATTCTTTGAAACTGTTTTGAAATGAATGTACACTGAAAAAAATTATGCACAGGTGCTAATTCATATATTCGTAAATACAAGTTCTGTTCTTTGCAGCCTGAATGTCAGTCTCCTCCATTAATGCTAACCTGTGTGCTCTTGCTAGTTGTGAGGTAAATGATGCAAGGGGCTAGAGGGAGCAGCTCAGCTTCCCTATTGGTGTCTCTCCTGTGAGATTGCTCCTGTTTTCTGCAGTGTGCTCCTGATGGTCCATTTAAGACCATGCATTAGGACGGTGCCACTGGGGCTTGCCTCCTTTTTCTGCCATGAAAACCATTACTTAAATAATTTGGGAGAGAGCACTGCAGAAGTCTGCCTCTGCTACAGCTGGATGTTCAGAGCTGAGCGCAAATCCTGATGAAGTCAGGAGATGGTTAAAATGCCTGTGAACATTTGGATATACCGATGAGAAGTTGCAAGTTTTGAGTGAACTGTGTTGGGTTGGAAGGCAGCCATCCTAGACTGAGTCAGGTAGGCGTGAACACTGAAAAATCATTTTTGGATGCTTTCTGTTGCTCTGCTTTTCACATCTTCACTGTGATACAATCTCTAGTTCCTGTACTGATACTCCTGCTCTAATTTGCATTTTGATCTTCACAGATACTCTCCCTTGACAAGCATCTGTTATTGCCACATGTGCATTAGGGCAGTAGAGCGCATTTAAGCTTGATAACCATCCTAGAGCCTCATTATGTTTGAGCAAATCCAAAAGCACTTTAGAGTTCACTAAGTTAAAGGCGGTGACAGTGGCTGTATTCTAGGGTTGGACACTTTGCACAGGGTGCATTTGTGGTGCTACCCAAAGGATAGGGACAGGTGAGCAAGGTGGAGCAAAAGTTCCCTCAGAATTCCCTTCAGTAACATTATTTAGGCCTCATACTAATATGCCAGAGAGCTGCCGCACATGCAGGATTTTCCATGTGTTTTCCAGAACTGTATTAAGTGAACAGATTTTTTGTGAAGGTGTTCAGACACTTAATATATGTCATAATTAGCCTGAAACAACAAAAATAAAAGTAGTTTTGTAGTCAAAAGTATAACTTTTAAAAGATGTGTTTTCTTGTTAGTGCTTTGAATGCACTACAACAATCCTTAGGTAAGCAGTAAATTATCTCAAAAATGTACGTGCACCTATTAGAAAATGCAGCCCTAATTCTAATTAATCACTCTCTGATGATAAACTCAATGTTATGCAAGGAATGCTTTCCAGCAATAGCAGTATTTAAAAAGTTGTTTTATATGTATACTAAGAATTCTTTTGGAGGCCAGGAGACAGAGAGCTTAGAAGTGCGATGATTGTTTATATGGAAGCAGTTCTGGAGTCACAGGAACTGAGCTTGCTCTCTGTAGTTGTTTAACCACATGGGGAATGTGTTTGGTAGTCTGCTCACAGAGACACTGAGGGACACTGTGCCTTTATAAGTATCAACGTTCTGCTGTTTGTGGGCTTTGGAAGTGCAGATGGGTTGTATAATGAAACTTGAATTCCTAGTGAAGGTTTAGAGAGAAAAGAACTGAAATGCATCAGGTCACCAATAAATTCTCATCTGCATTCACTGCAGTGAAGCCCAGGAAGGCAGTGAACCCTTGGTTGCTTTATGAAAGCTGGGATGCTGCACTGGGGGATTGCAGACATCAGGTGCTGGAGAAAAATAGAGCTTTTGCATTCAGTCCTGACTTTTTAAACTCAAAACTAGCAAACTTCTGAAATTCAAAACTAAAGGCAGTGAAACTATTCCAGTATGTGAGGTTAAAGGCTTTGCAAAGCTAGGGTTTATATCTGGACCCCATGTTTTCTCTGAACCTTGCAACATTTGCACAAACTGAAAGTGAATGAGGAAGCCTCCCTAGACTTGGAAAGTTTTATTTATAAGTTTGTTGCTCCTTGTTTAAAACACATATCTGTATTTGTGTTTCCTGATCGTATGCAATGCAGTATGCTAAAATGCAAAAGTTTGCTTTAGCCACAGAGGGAGAATAAACACCAAAGGCTTCTGAAAGTGGTCTGGGCAAGGAAGACTTTAGTTTGATTGAGGAATAGTAGTTTCTTTCAGATGGAGGAATAGCAAACGTTCACCTGTGCTGCAAGCAGCTGTATGGGCAACTGTTATCTAAAACTAAAAGCACCTTTATGTGCACAGGTACGGGCTGGGAGAGTGTAGGTATCTGCAGCACTGTGTTATGAAAACATGAGGTCACATTCAGCCCTCAGGTAAACCTTCATAGCCCACTGAGGCAATGAGGTAGCACACCTTTAGCTAAATTAGACCTGGGTTCTGAACAGCCAGGAGAAACATTGTGCCAAGTGGGGATGTAAGTCTTTCAGGTTTGCTCTTCATCTGTGCCACCCAGCATAAGGCTTCTGGCAAGAGAAATGTTGCTTGTCCTTGAGGAATCATATGGAGAACTATGCAGTGCTCTTCACATTATTATATATCTGTGTTTTGGGTATTTATTTCAGGACGCAGTATAACTGCAGTAACAAAATTTACAAAGAAATTATAATTGATCTGTTTCAGCTAAATCAGGGGATTTTGGTTTAGAGTCTTAGAAATGTTTAAGTGGTAGAAGTACGGCCAGGAAAAAATACAGCAAGCTAAAAGGCGACCTGAATTCAAGTTTCAAACCTTAAAGACTATTTGAGTTTTGTGGAGGGATGAGGGTTGTTTTAGTCTTGTGTTTGGGAGTGGAGTTGAATATATAGGAATCCGAATAATGCATTTCTCATGAGATAGTCAAAAGAGGATCATAAAATCAGGATCTGCGTATTATAGCTGTACTGTCATGTAGATTTAATCCAGCTTAAACCCATACCCAAGAAGTTGTACAAAATAAAGTAATTACATGCAGCAGGTTTTCCTCTTAACATTTGCTTGTGCCTGGGTGTGCGTTCTTTGTCCTCAGCTTGTTGCTGGATGAGTTGAGCCTCTTTGATAAGCTGGGAGCTCATGTTTGGGTTTGGCGGAATTCTCTGTGCCAAAGACTCGCTTCGGCCAGGGCTTTGGCAACAGCTCCTTTCCTTAAGATCCTTTTAATTCATCCATCGCAGCATGTTTTGCTAAAGTTTGTCAGGGTTTGTGAGTTGTGGATCAATAGAAAACCCAAGGGGGTAAAGAAAAAGTATATATATTAAGCTTTAAACTATATGCTGTCTAAAATCTGCCGTTAGTAATGACTGCGTGTAAGAAAATATTTTATTAGTACACAGCTTTGGGATAATTGAGAATTTGAGAACTAGATGCTTTTTTACATTTCCAAAAATTTCTGAACAATAGTTGGCTTGCAGATCATACTTAATTTCTGAAGACAAAAGGGCCTTGTTAGGAGAACCCAGCCCTACAGTGTCTGGGGAGCCTGTAAAAAGTGATGGACAGCTTTTGCAGCCACTTAATGTGCTACCTGTATATTTGCAGAGTGGCAGGATTGAGTCCCGGATGAGGTGGAGACTTCTTGGTGGCAAAGAAAAGCAAAGCCAATCTTGGGTGTGTTGTTTGTTTTCTTTTCCAAGCTGAGATAGGCTTATTCCTTTGCACAACTGCTTGCACATTGCCCTCACCTGAAGTTTTCAGAAGGGTGATTGCATACCTGTACCTGTGGAGCTGCAAGTAGCTCATGTTGAAGCCACTTTCCTGCTTTGTTGGTAGGCTGAGATGTCAGTGTTGCATTCTCCCATGCAGCAGGGTGGGTTGATGTTCCGTCCCCACACATGCAGGTATATAAGGTGTACACAGCCTTTCTTTAGGGTGGGGAGTTTAGAGGAGCTGCACATGACAGCACTCATGCATATCATTTGAAAGGGAATTTTTAATTGATAATCTTGTCATTTCCCATTTGGGATAGGCAAGACAAAATTCCTTTAAGAACATTTTGAAAATGAATGATGAAGAAAATATTTGGTTTTCAAGCTTCATTTTGCATCTTGGTCCTAGGCCCCACTTTATCGGCAATTTAAATCCATTAGAAGTCAAACAAGTCTACACAGATTGTGTTATAGGCAATAGCTCCACATCTGAATTTGAAGTGTAATCATGCACAAACATTTACTTGACCAGGATTGCTAGTGGCATTAAGTGGGTAGTTAAAGGCTTAATGACCCCTTCCAAACAAATTGTTTTATTTCTGTAATGTATTGATCAGGCTGTGAGGCCTGCAATTAAATTTTTTTTTCTAATCATTGATTCTAGAAAGCCTTTCAGCTATTAGCATGGTTCATCTGTTTCATTTCCCAGCCCAGTTAAGATACAGCTGTTTGAGCAGGGCATGTGGCTGGGTGCCATCAAAGCGTAGCCAGATCCTACAGCATGCTTAGAGATTTTTGTGAAATGTGGCAAATGTTCGTTAGCATGCTTTCCTGATCTTTGTGGCAGGGAGAAATGTTGCCAGTTGGTTGAGAAGTCTGCCTGATGCAAGGGGAAGATGGATCAGGCCTGGTAACTACACAGCTCTGAATATGTCTTTGGTGAATCCAGTCACCAGAAGATGACCATGTTGAGGCCTGAGGAGGGAGCACAGACCGTAACACTGAGCTTTCCTTCTTGAATTTTTCTGCGCTAGGCCTTTAGTCATTTGTCTTAATTGTGGAGAGAGCAAAAATCGTATAAATACCTAGTTTCCAAATGTCTGTGGCGAATGAAAACTTGGTGCACAGAGGTCTAAAATGCAAATGGTTATAAAAGTAGCCAGTTTGAGGTTTGGTAACGGACTAAATTGCTGGTGGCTTTGGAATGAAGTTCACGGAGGCTCACTTTTTATGTCACTTAATAGCTGTTTAATATAAGAGATTTTGGCACAGGCCAGTCAATCCCTTCTTTTACTTGGGATTGGCTACTTAATGCTTCTGATCCTCTGCTCCTATGAGACAAATGTCTGCAGCACCCACTGGCACTGGCTGAGGCCTTGGGCTGTTGGGCAAACATCTCCAACTACAGACCAAGTAGCCTGAACAAAGGCAAGCAAAGCTTTCACACCTTGCTGTTTCTAGTCTCTCATCCCATTGTGAATTAATTTGATTTAATTAAAAAGGCAGCTGGTAAAACCAACAACACACTGAACTTGGCATCTCATCTCTTATGCAAGTCTGAGGCTCATAAAGGAGGCTTGGATGCAGGGAGAAGCGCCTTCGGTGAGAGCCCCTGGCTGCTGCCCAGGTCGCAGCAGCCTGGTTGCCAAGCAGGACTTGTGCAAAACATAGATGCTCAGAGACTGAGGAGCAGCAGTGCATGGGAGTGGAGATAGTCTGACCCAGTGGCTGCCCTCCCCCATTGGATGAGCACACACCCAAAACGGAGACTGAGAGCCCTTCTCTTCCTGGGAGCAACTTGAGTTGTCAGATAGCATCTTTTGAGGTGCCACCCAGCAGACAAGAAGTAGTATATACATTTAAGTACAGCAGTCTGCTTTTAGGGAAACCTATGGTTGAAGAGTTTGGTGTTCCCCAGTTGGATTCACATAACCAAAGGTGCTTCTGCAGACAGCAAACTGCTCCTGCAAAATCTTGCTTTGTTCGTCCCTAAAGATGACAAAGGAAGCTGTGCTTCCAGATTAGGTGTATTGCTGTGTCCTGAGGTGATCTGTCTGCTTCTTGATAAGGTGTTCCCATACCTCTTATTTTGTAGGAGCAGGAGGGGAAGTTCTGGGAATCCTCATGAAAAGAAGGGGAAGTTATTGGGGTTTCAGCATATCTGTAAACAAGTAGGTTTCTGAAGTCTTGTTTCTCCCTTTGGAAATCTTGTCATCACACAATGTAGGAGCCCCACCTAAGAAGGAAGAACTTGCTGCTTTCAGTTTCTGAAAACATGCAGTGGGTCTGTACATTTGGGTAGTTGACTTTAGGACTGGTAGAGATGTGATTTCTTTAAAATCCTAAATTAAAGAATAACTTTTATTTTTCTTCCTAAGCAGTGCAATTTGGCTGTTTCTAGAATTCCAGAGACACAGCCAAATTACTTTTTGCTTTCCCACCATTTAAGCAATAGCAGATTCTCTGCACTGTATACTGGGGAGATTTGGGAGGAGAAAGGAACTGGGGAGTTATGTGCATGTACCGACCCACATACACATGCACACATGCTTATTTAGCAGCTTCTAGGAAATACTTGGCCTGAAATCTCAAGTCAGTGTTTGGAGTCCCACGCAATACTGCAGAAGAGTTTTGTTGCAAAACAATATTCTACAAAATGTGTCGAAGTTGTAGCTGCGTGCAACTCATATCATGTGTAGCATTTGCTAATGTGCCTCTTCCCATGTCTAGTCCAAAGGGCTCTTGTGGTTCTTGCCCCAGGAACTTGGCTTTTTCCTCTGAACTCTTGGCGTTCATGTGCTGATCCAGCATCTGGTGATTGTCGCAGAAACTGAACCCTCATCTGCATGCCAGTTCACGTGAGCATGATGATAATTGCCTGAAATTGAGCTTTTCACTGCATGTTTATGTGGACCTGAGCAACTTGTGAGCTTTATGTAAGCTGATGGGTATGAAAGGAGTGCTGAGTGTGACTGGGGAAGGGGAAGCGGGGATGGTTTCAGGGCTGCACACATCTGTTATCTCCATGAAATGCTTGGAGCAGAACAGCGGGGGCTTTTTGGCACCTCAGATTTTTTTTCAGTTCAGTTGCTCAATACCAGCTTTTGTTTTGTACATTACTATAGTTTCGGATTTCAGTCTTGAATTATTCACTGCCTGGGCCAGAAATAAGAAGTTTGGAGAAAATACTTAGCAATCCGTGAGAAGTTAAAGAAAGATCCAACGCATACTTGTGTCGGAAGAGATTAGCTCTATGTTCAAACCAAGAAGACGAATGCTGTATGGCATGTCCAGCCACATGCTGGGGCTGCGCATTAGAACAGCCAGTGCGAGTCACATCCGTGGGCAGATCACAAGCTGTTACCTGCAAGAATAAACCAGACAAAACAGTGTCTGAGTCCTTCCAGTGGCTGAAAGATGTTATAAATTACAGAACATGTTTAAATCAGAATAAAAATATACAAAGAATTACAATTCCAGAGAACTATTGCTAGCTATCCAGTTTCGCTAGTCTGAGGTTACATTCTCACATGGAAAATAAGAGACTCTCCTTAGCCTGCATGTTCTGCAATAACATTTTATCAGCAGGCAAACTCTCATTTAATATGCTCCATCGGCTGGGTTTAGGCTGCCAATTTTTGAGTGGAAACATTGTATTAACTTGGCTGTTCCCTACAGGATATTACTCTTGGAAAATTATAACAAAGTGAACAATCCCCAAATCAGCATTTTCATTTGCAGCAGGCCATAATTTACAGTACAGCGTGGATCTGTGCTTGCACAGAGAACTCCCAGTTTGCAGAGGCAGGGAGCAGCTTTCATTTCTATATTTGCCCAGAGAAACAATTTGTTTCCTTACTTGAATGTACATGGTGGTTTTGATCTACTTTTCCTGAGCATTTCAGTAGGGCATGTTACATGTATGTATGTAATGACTCATTAGCAGCTGTGTAGTTCCAGATTGTACGTCCTTCTTAGGGCCGCATCTTATCTTCTTCATGTGAATTACACGTACTCTCCAGTGTAAAACCAAATACATGTTTGTGTCCCTTCTTATGTCAGATACCAATCTGCAGGAACTCCTTTGAGGTGAAGATTTACAAAGGAAGGGAAAATAGTTTTTTTAAATGCTAAACAAAAATCCAGCACGATATGTTTGGTTTTCTTTCAGGACTCTCCAATTAAGAAAGCTGTCTCCTTGCACTCTAGAAATTTCATACTTGTACCATCTGTAACTGTTGATTTAACTGGATAGATGCAATGTAGTGGTTTAATTTCAGTTTTGGAAGCTTTAAGTAAGCAATGTCCTGAACATCTGTGAAAAGAGTAGAAAACTTTGCTGTTATCAGAAGCAACAACAACAACAACAAAATAGAACATTTTTTTCACCTGCAAAATTTTGTCTAACCTAAGCAATTTATCCCATGTTAATAAGTACAATCCTCTGAGTAATTGATCCTTTTTGTTTGTATATCAATTCAGATTGGCAAATGAAAACACAGTTCAAGCCATTCACACAGGCATTTTCTTTTTAATGAAGAGTATAAAGATATTAAATTGAAGCATAATGGAAAAAGTCAAAAATAAACAGGGCTGCTCTGAGAGTAATGCCTCCTATTTTATCATGTTGGCCCCCAACGTCAGAGTGGTATTGGTGGTGTGGCAGTATAGGTTGAACATTCCCAACAATATTTTGTTACATTTTGTTGCTGTGTGACAGATGACACCAGAAGGGCAGTCTGAGAGAATGGCATCTGACATGGGAGTGCATATGAAGCAAAGGTGTGTCATTGAATTCTTCCATACAGGAAGAATAGCACCCATTGACATTCATCAATGCTTGCTGAATGTTTATGGAGACCAAGCAGTGGTGGGTGGTGCATTACAGCAACAGTGGGTTACCTCCACTGGTGCAGATTCTTATGAGTGCAGCATGCAGGGTCTTGTTCATTGCTGGTGAAAATGCAGAGCTAATGGTGGTGGCAGTGTTGAAATAGTGTTACTATGCTCTTTGTATCTCTTGTAATTTCCATGAAAATAAATAGGAGGCATTACTTTCAGAGTAAGTAACCAACAGAAAAGACAAAACTCTAGTGTCCATGGAGGTGTGGATTTTGGTGCATTAATGTCTGGAAATGTTTGCACATGCATATTCATATTTTCATGTCTGCTACATAGGAGCCTTGCTTCTTCAAAAGCATTTGTCCATAACTTTTTTTTTGAGTAGCTTTGGTGTAATTCAAACACTACTGATACTAGTGAATTCATATCACACAGAAGAGAGCTATGCCAGTGCCAGCAGTTCTGAAAATGCCAGTCTTGGATATGCAGTCTGTAGATATTGCTTAATGATAAATAAATCATTGAAAATTATAATTTTTTCCACCCAAAATCTTTCCTTCCAGGGAGAGCATTTTGTGGAGGCTAGATGGGAAAATACGCTTTCCTTAATAATGTACATGGGGAAAAGGTGATGGATGCAGTCTGTGTTAGCTTTGCTTGTTCCCATCAGTTCCAGCATGGCCTCTCTTTCATATTCAATTTAATTTGACTTAATATTCCATTTCAAAAGAGAGCAATTATATGAAAGGTCTGCACTTGGTGCCAGAACCTTTGAAGCCAGCCATAAAACTCCATTCCCAGAGGATGAAAGTGAATTTTTGAGAAGACCTAAAATTTCCATTGCGTAAGCAAAGTAAATGGATTATTTTACTAAATGACTATATTAATAATTGTATTAACTGCCTGCTCTGGGTCTACACCCACTGATTTTTACATTATTGTTTCAACATCAGCAAGGTGCAGTGAGTGCTCAGTGCCTGGAGAACAGGATGGAAACAAAGCTACCAGATCATTTTTTCTACCCAAGATTATTTTAAGAAAGAAGAAAGTATGTCTATTCTGCACCATGGCTTTAGTTCAAGAGGCATCAGCAAGATGAGCCTAACCACTGGAGTCTCATGTGCCAACATTGCCAGTTTTTGGGCTCTGCAGGTACCTTTGTATGGGCATATAGATTAAAGCAGTTTCTGGCAGCCAGTGGATGTGTGCAGGGGAGAGCAGAATGAAAAGAGCTGAGAAACTGTGTGGAGAGACCCTTGGGGAGTACCAGAAAGTTATGACACTTCCATTATTGCTCTGTTCTTGTGCCATTTGAGTGAAAGAACCTTATGGTGGTTTTATTTTTCTTTTCTTACTTTCACCAAGACTGAGATCTTCATTCTAAATTTAAGAGTCAGCATATTTGATGCCTTTGTGGGTGGGCTCATAAAAAAAAAAACAAAACATTCTCACTTCATATTCTTTGCATAATGAAGAATAAAGAGTAAAAATAGCTCTGGGGAATTGTAATAATTAAAACTTAATTCCCAGCTTTTTAAGCACATTAATGTCTTTAAAGACAGGGACAGAAACTGACGGGAATGTCCAAGGACTTCATACATATTTGGAGGGAGAGAAAACAAATGAGAACAGAAAACAGTCCCTAGACTGTACAACTCTTTTTAATCCAGTCTTCTCAGTGTTTCTTCAAAACATAGTGCAAGCTGCTTGATTAAGTAAAGAGAAGCAGCATATAAAATATTGATTTTGAACCTCAGCCTTACCACTCGCTGATTGGGAAGTACATGTTTCTGTGCAAATGCCTCTGTTGAAATCCACTTTCAGCTCTGTGGAGCTGAGAAGAGGTGAGTTTCTGTACTTCAGAGGTAGGGGAGCAGTGATCTGAATGGCCCACAGCAGATCTCACCCTGTTAAGCACATGGGCTATTCACAATTATGCTATGCAAAGTTGTTCATGCCTCTTAAAGATACCTGGGATTACTAAGTGAAGATAAGACTGGTGACGTGCTCTGTGTGCCCTGTTGTTGACAGTCAGCCTGACTCAAACCTGTTTTGCTAACATAGAGTAAGAAGTTGGTGAAGAGGCAATGATGTGACTGAGTGGAAGGTAGGTCCTACTTGGTCATTTTCATCTGAAAGTCATCTCTATTTTTCACCTTCCAAAAGAGCAGGTATGTTGTTTTGATCAGTTGTTGAGTTCAGAACCTAAGCCTTGGCTGTAATAACATTTAAAAAAAAATGAGAAAACAGTTGTTTCCCTAAGCCTAGTTTGAGGATGTTGATTCATGATCTTTCAAACATACCATTATACAATTCAGAAGACCTCCCCCAACATTTTAATGCCAGAAATTATTCTGTAGTTAGTAGAATATGTTTCTGGTGGTGAATCAATGAACTTTTCTCTGCCAATGAAATGGAAGATTTTCATATATTTCTTTTCAGTCCTAGACTTGCATTTATGGTATGAAACTGTGCCTCACCTAAGCACTGTTAGAAGGAGGTTAAGTTCAGACACTTGCTTCTGAGTCAGGCTGGACTGGCTGAAGCAGTGCCCTCTGCCCAGTACTGTCAATCTCACCAGAAGGAAGAGTGCCCATTTCTGGAGGCATTTAAAAAACCTGTGAGCTACCTCTGAACTATGATCAGCTGGCATCAGTGAAAGCTCAGAAAGCCCAGGAAGACAATTTGCGTTCTCTAAGACAGCATAAACCCTTAAGTCTTACTGTAGGCTGCGTGAATTAGAAGCAATTAGCAGCGGTGACTTCATTGAGAGCATCAAAGGTGTGACTGAGATGAAATGATCCATCTTGGTCTGTACAACCAGCTGTCAGTAATAAGGTTGTGTATGCACAGGGGCTTTTGTTCTGAGCTGGAAGAAATGGTCTAATTGATATGCAGATTAAGTGGTGCCCCCTCAAAAGCATAATCTGAGCAGAACTGAGACTGTAGAGTGGGTGATGTTGCAGAAAGTCCACTTTATATAAATCTTAGGGAGAGGTAGGTTGGAGGATCTTCTATCACCTTGTCATATGACTCACAATTCATGTTTGCAGTGATCTCTATCCTTCTTTATTGGAAAAAATCATTTGTTAGGTTTACTGGCCTACATGACTGTATCTGCTAGCAGTTTGAAAAGCATGTAGGATTTAGTATAGGTAGTATTTAAGGTGATTCTGCAGTGGATCATTGCAACTAGAAAGCTACTGGACAGCTCCAAGTTCATCTTGTCTGCCTCACTTGATAGGTCTTCTTGTCCACCTTTCGAAAAGGAAAACTTTTTATACTCCTGGCTAGGAAGCTGTTAGTTTTCTTGCTGTCGTGGTGAGCCTTGGGCTTCTCCTGATCTTACATATGGAAGCTGGATGTTTGCAGCTGCACATATCGGCATGAGACATTCACAGAGGGCTCTTGCTGAAGCATCAGATGTGTCAAAAAGCTGTTCTAACCTGTCTTTGGGATGTCTTCAGGCTCTTATAGATAACATGATTGAATTCCATATGTTCATCTAAAGGGACAGATTTCTGGGTCCTTTCCAACATTTAAAATTCGTACCCTCTAGCAAATAGTCTAACTCTCATGGCAGCACTGCAGGCTGTTAGATCCTTTCAGCATAAGGTGCTCAGAGGTCTAGAACTTAGACCTTGGTTGGAGGAGTAAAACTACACGTTCTGTGTCATTCCTCAGCATTTGGAAGAGCAAAAGTTTTGGGTTTTTTTGGTTGTTTTTTTTTTGGGCGGGGGGGGTAGCAAGGAGAAGTTGCTTTGAGCAAGGGGTTAGTGCTCTTCCATGGGCAGTTGATGTGGAATGTGGGTTCTCTGAGACCATTTCTCGCAGTTTCTGTATCAGCAGTGGAGTTATCTTTAGATTTTTCAAATTTTCTGCCCTGGAGTCATAGAATCCTTCTAAGGCTGTCTGTGAAGAAAACTACTGTAACCAATCTCTTACAAATGGGACAAAAGGACGTCAGGAGAGAGATTCTCCTTACTTCTGGGGAAGTAACTGGCTTTTCCCACCATTCCCTGGGAAAAGTGTCTGTAGAAGAACAATGATCTGGCTGCTTGTGCTGAGGTCATAGATCTGATGAGTAACTTGCTACCTGGCAAGATTATTACATAAAATTAGGAGCCATAGTGCTCCTGAGATGAATGCTGATTGTCCTGTTTTGCTCATGTAATTGTGTCATGATATGTACTTCATCCCAGCTGGTTGTTTTCTTGTGCGTGTGTGGTTTTTTTTTTTAAGGTGTATAATTCCTGCATGTCATCCTGTTACTGTTCCTTTAGTCACTTCCAGGTGACAGTATGCTCTGTTTGCATTACTGAGCAAGCATGAACTTTGCTTATACTAAATCTTTGGCACAAGCAGAAGGTGCTTGCTTGAATCTTTGGACTTTGTAGTCTGGACTAAAAGAAGACAAGGAAGGCTTCAGATATTATGGTGGAGGAGCATTTTAGTGGAGACATTTCAGCCCAGCCAGTCATTATTCATCCAAGTTCAGTGGTTGCATTTAGATCATGTGGGAGGACACTGCATTCCCATGCTGTAGTGAGGAAGCACAAATGAGGGATAATGTTCCAGAAAGAAGCTTAGATTATTTTCACAGTGGGAAATACACAGATTATATGTGGTGCTGACGCTGTGGCCCTGATACTAGTGGACTACGTTACTCTGATTGTTAACTGCAGCAGAATTTTGGTTTACAATTGCTGTACCTAGTGCTCCAATGAAATAACTGATAGCCATAAATAAATGTTTTACAGCAGCTTCATATCCTGAAGTCTCTACTAGTTTCACATGTAAAGATCTAAAATCTATTCTTCACCTGCATTGTTAAAGCTTTGGGATCTTAAACACTTCTCAAGTTTGTTGAACGTATGTATTTTCTCTAAACATTTAAAATCAGACAGTGTGTTTTGAATTGTCTTAAGAGATGGAGGTTGAATGGAAGTTAGAAATACAAAACGATTAGGAAACCATATGCTTTGTAATGAAAACACACCCTTTTACATGGAAGCTGTGATGTATCTAGCAAATAGCTCTAGCTAAGAATGACAGATTAATGAAACTAAATTGGAAAAATTTGTATTTTATTTAAAAAAAAAAAAAGAAACTAAAAGCTATGATGAACGTGCAGGGCAGACATGTCTTTTACTTCGTAATGGAAGAACTCAGTCTGATTAATGTATTAGACTGGAGTGACTTTTCATCAGTTTTACATTCCATGCCATGCCTGAGCAGGAATATTTTCTTTTGGTTAATAAACATTTGTTCTTTGCCTCGGGTGCTTAACAACCCTGTTGTTCTGTTCCACCATGTGGAACACCTCTAAGTTTCACAAAGGAAATAAAAAATTCAGGTTGGCGGAGCTTCTCCTGTTTAAAACTGGGACAAATACGTGCTTCCCTTCCTCCCCTGCTCTATCTTGAACATTTTGATTAGTGAAGCTGCTTCCTGCCTTCCCTGTGGAGCTTAAAATCAGGACAGTTTCTCTGTTCTGACAGCTGCTGCCACTAGGATTTCTACTCCAGAATCCCTTGAAGGAGCAGTGGAGGGGGGAACCGGTATTTCAGATGGTCTGGTGGCAGCAAGGACAAAGTTGGCTGATCCTGCAACCTCCATGGGAACGATCTCCAGAAGAAGCCTCTGCATGGCCCCTCTGTTTACGTTGGATGCTGTTGCATGTCACAAGCAAGCACTGGCCTTTATGGAAGGCTGTACTATTGTAAACTTGGATGTGAATGTAAACTGATCTATTGGTGCAACTTCGTGTGTGGCCAAACCACTCTGGAAAGTCAAAGTGGGTTAGGAAAGCTGAAAGCTGAGTGTGTAATGGAGAGCAAGTACTTGGGAAGAGCACAGTGTGTGGCTGGGGACGTAGTAGAATATCAGTGTTTGTGCGTGCAAAGTTCATCAAGAATAATTAGGGGTGAAGCAGCCCTCTGAATTAAAGCCTGCACCTTCCTGTATTTATTGTGCTCTCTTATTGTGAGCATAGCACCAAGATGTAGCTGATGCCACATACTGTGTTTTTAATTGTTTTTCGTTTGTTTGTCCAGCAGCGCACTTCTCTTAGAAAACATTTTCTACTGGAAAGAAAAAAAAAGAATGTACTTTAATATACTTGTGCTCTGCCTTTTAAATACAGTATGCAGTTTAACTCCTGTTAAGGACTTCTATTTGTTTAGTTTTGGAGAATACCAGTTGTCTTGAGCCTCAATTTTAATTCAGAAGAAGGGCTTAAAAGTCACTGTTACACAAAAACTTAACAAAATGATAAATTTAAATAAATTTCTGTATGGCACAAACATAAAATAGAGAGTGGCACATGCTTCTAAAAAAATTAGTGAATCATGTCTGCCTGAAGTAAGTTGAATTGTGTCTTGAATCTTGTGTCCCGGCTTCTATAGCAGAGGCTTAGCATTTTGCAGCAACTGATATTCAAAACATCAGATAACAGCAGATATCATAGATCACATGAAAGTTCACTAAGTGCACCTTGGCTTTGTTAGAACGAATAACAGCCTTTATCGAAGTGTTTTTCATGCTAATAATAATGAATGCTATGCTAAGAAAGATGTTCTGGTTTCACTTCTAATTATGAGATGGCAATTGCTAACATGAAAAGAGCATTTTGAGTATGATGTGGTACTGCTTGGACCCCAGTCAGATGCAAAAAGCCCAACTGGTTTCCCTGGTAAAGCCAAAAGTCAGAATTTCAACCAAAAATGTGTCAGTGTCCCAGTGACTGTGCAAGCCCACTCTACATGTGTTTTTCAGCATTTAACAGAGGCAGGAGGCAGTATGGTTTTGGAGCTGTGTTGCCCTTCCTTGCCTCATTAACAGCATTTTTTTTGTTGTTTGTTTGAAGCAGGGTTTGATAACTGCTTTCCTCAGCTCTTAACAATTTATTGACTGCTCTGGGCTGCGCTGTTGCAGAGGAATCATAAAATTGCGTAGCATGTTGGTGGGTTTTTCACTTTGGTTTACTTACAGTGCATCTGGAAACATTTGAAATCTAGCAGGGTTTTTCTGCTTCTGGCCCAAGATCTCTGGAGCAGGGGAGCACTATGGCTGCAGAAGGCTGTTCCAGCCATCAGACTTAAAGTAGTTTTTCAGTGGGAGAAAAATTCCTTCTCCCTCAGCACTCCTTTAGGAATGGTGTGTGGGAATGGTGCCACTGCTTGGCCAAGAGGGCAGTTCTTATTTTAAAGACATTGTAACAATGATCCTTACTGAAATGTTGTTGCTCTCTGATACTTAAAAAATATATATTAATCTTCATCATTGTTTCTTCTGAAATAAGATCGAGGTTTAGACTTTTGCCTTTGTCTAAGCAGGACTCAAGCTAATGGTGGAGTGAGTGCCAGGAAGATGTTCTTGTAAAGTGATAACAAAAAAAAAACATCAAAAAAGTGGAGGTAAATTGGCATACCTGGGTGTAATTAAATGTAATTATTATGGACACAAGACCACACCTGAATTCATAATTTTAATTTTTTATTTTTCTTCTTCAATCTTCTTCAGCATTTTCCTTAAAGCAAGTGAATTTTAATTCTGTAAATATCTTTTGCAAATGGCGTGTTTTTCTGTTTGTTTAAAAGCAGATGAAATGGAACACGTAGCTGGCTGTTTGCATGTGTGAATGTTTGAACTGAACAGACCCATAAGGTGTTCGTTTGCAGTTGCACACATTCCTGAGCTAAAAAAATATGGCCTATGGTTCATACATACCCCTTGGATCTCAGGATAAAAATACTATGTAAATAGAGTCATTTCTATAATTACACTGCAGTGGAGCAGAAGTCATTAGACTAAAAAGAGAATGTACTTAGAAAAGCAAATAATAATAATATTAATAATCCCTTCTAAACCTTTTGCTTTCTTCTTCACTCTGTGTCAGTGCAGAGCAGCTCCAGGAGCAGCTCCAAGAGATCTCTCTTCTCTTTTGGGCACCTGGAAACCCTACCTGAAGAGGAGGTTATTTGTGACTGAAGGTGCTTGCAGTGTGCTTGCAACAGCATGAAACTCGTGCTGCTTTTCTGCAGTTTGCTTATCCTCAGTTCAGAAGAAGCTCTGGCAGCACTGCTGGCATAGGCAGCCGTATGGCTTAGCTCCTCTGCACCCTGGTATATCCAAGCACTCCTCAAACACCGCTGTGCTTTGAAATAAGTTACTGGACTGGCCGAGGTTGAAAGTCCTCCCTTAACAAGGCAGGCCATGGTACCTGTTAGTGGTTGGTTGGCTAGTGCAGCTGAGAGGAGCAAGCGAGCTGTTGGAGATATGCAACCACTCCTCCAAGTCATAATTTCCTGCCAGATCCCTTCCATTGCACAGCAGCAGCCTCAATAATGTGCTATTCAAAAAATAAAAATAAAAATAAAAATAAACATAGTGTGTGAGCTCTTTCCATGGCACATGTTGGAGGTGGATAGGTGCTCTGAGGCCCGAACCATAAGTAGATTCACCCTTTTCTGCTTGCATCTCCCTGTGGCTGTCCCAGTGCTGCAGGCATGCATGGGCCAGTGGTACTGCAGTCTGTCTCAGGCTCCTCAACATTCATTTCATCCCCTTTTCCATGCATTTTGTTTTCTTTGCACTTTCAGAGCATCTCCAGGTATCTCCCTGTAGCTTGGGTTTATCCAGTTGTGTCTTGAGTGCTATACAACATGAATCCTTCAGAAATGTTTTTGACTCTCCAGTGAAATATACTAAACAACTCCTGGGAATAAAGAGCTCTGGGTTTTAACAGGTGTTTCCAATAGTGTTCCAATGTGCTGAAAATGAGACTTTCAAAGCAAAGTTGATAAAGTTAATAACTGTAAGGGTGTTAAAAACTGTAAGAGCATGAGACAGCAGTGTGCCCAGGTGGCCAAGAAGGCCAATGGCATCCTGGCTTGTATCAGAAACAGTGTTGCCAGTAGGAGTAGGGAAGTCATTGTCCCTCTGTACTCAGCACTGGTGAGGCCGCACCTCGAGTACTGTGTCCAGTTTTGGGCTCCTCACTGCAGGAAAGACATTGAGGCCCTGGAGCATGTTCAGAGGAGGGCAACGAAGCTGGTGAGGGGTCTGGAGCACAGGCCTTATGAGGAGCGGCTGAGGGAGCTGGGGTTGTTCAGTCTGGAGAAGAGGATGCTCAGGGGGGACCTTGTCACTCTCTGTAACTACCTGAAGGGAGGTTGTAGTGAGCTGGGCGTCAGCCTCTTCTCTCTTGTAACTAGCGACAGGATGAGGGGGAATGGCCTAAAGTTGTGCTAGGGGAGATTCAGGCTGGACGTTAGGAAATACTACTTTTCTGAAAGAGTGGTCAGGTGCTAGAATGGGCTGCCCAGGGTGGTGGTGGAGTCACCATCCCTGGAGGTGTTCAAGGAACATTTAGATGTTGTGGTGAGTGACGTAGTTTAGTGGCGTTATTGGTGATAGGTGGATGGTTGGACTGGATCATCGTGTAGGCCTTTTCCAACCTTGCTAGTTCTGTGATTCTGTGTTGCTTTCAGCTCCATAAAACCTCTTTTAAATATTTTGTTCAGACAAATTTTGAAGCCACTTGTTTTTGGTTAAAAGTACAGGGAAAAAAAAGACTGTACAGAAGATTTTTAAGGCCTGTTCTTGGAAAACCTAAGTGTTTCCAGTGTCCTGAACTGTTTTTCCAAAACAACATGTTGAATGGAAGAAGTGGAGTCGAGATCTTAGGACCACTGCAGATGTCTCTCCCAGCACTCAGGCTTAGTGTACCCAAATTAATATAAGGGATGCGCCTTTGTTCTGTTAGTGTACATGTTAGCAAGGAAATAGCTCCCATGCATCTGGTGCCATTTTAAAGAATGCCTGCTTCTTAATACCACATTGGTCTTAAGGAGTTTTACTTGGGCTGGGGTTTATCTGGCAACAAGGACAGAGACATTTTATGTTGAAAGAGACTTGGGTCCCTGGCTCTGAACCATGGCAGCAGAAGATGTGACTTCCTAGCATTTAATAAACAGGACGGGTCCTTTGATCTTCCTCTGGTCCGTCCCCCTTGCTGTGAAATCTAAATTCCAAAGACCTTTTTCCTTTCTAGGAACAGGAATTTAACATTTCTGTGAGACTGCAAGTTGCCCAAGGCAATAACAAATATTTGATGCTCTTACAGTGACAAGCGTTATCAAAGAGAGATTCATCAAAAATTTACACACTTGCTTTGCTTCAAGCATGTGGAGAAACCCACTGAAACTGAGCTGGAGTACAAATCTTTGCAGGATGAGTCCTTTACCCATCCCTCTATGCATGGCTCTGTGTCACTAATGAGTTTCTTTCTGTAAAAGGGGTCAGGCACTCCCTTTTCAAAGTATGTACTGGATGCGTTTAGGTCTCCTCTGGTTGTTGTTTTCATAAATACCATTGTCTTGCAACCATGCATTACAGTCTGTGCCATGAATTCGACAGCTTCGTTTGAAACCTGAGCTTGGATGGGCATCCCATTACCAAGGAATTTTACACACTCAAGCTCAATGCCACATTGTTTACATGTGTTTAAGGAGCAAGCAGGGGAAGTTTGTGGAAGAAAAACCTATTAAGTGCCATCAAATACACAGTACAGTACAACCCTTGGTTCAGGAATTTGTTCAGTGGATTTATGGAAAGAGAGAAAATACCATATTTTGTTCTTCACTGCTCTGCTGAGTGCTCTATTTTGCTGCTGATGGTGCTGGAGAAGAGGACACAGCGGAGAGACTTAGAGTCTGAATGATTGGAAAGCTTTTACAATTGGTTCTGAGATATTCTGAACTTCTTTTATTTGACCCCTGCTCCATTTCATGGGATTTTGAACAGTGTATGTTTTGAAGGAGAAAAGAAACAACAGAAGCATCTGTGCTTGTTCTTCAGTATGAGCCATTGCCAGGCCAGTTCTAGTAGTGGTAGTTCAACCAAACATAGGCAGTTCTTTAGTAATGCAACTGCCTTAGTTCCACAGCTCTTAGTGATGCTGTGGGCATCAGGTTGGTATATGGCAGGGTGATTTGACAGCAGGAAATGGATGATCAAAGCAAAGATTTTGAGGACTGGTGAAAATTAGATGAATTTCAAAGAACTTCCTCTCACCTGTAGCTATTTCCATTAAAAAAATAAAAATAAAAAACACAACTTGGGTTTGTTTTCCATCCTAGAGCATTACCTCATGTAGACGTCTTTTAAGTGTGTTTTTGGATGTTTGGAAGAAAGCTCATTCTGAAGGTATGAATGCTGTTGCTAAGTTTCGACCACCTGTCTGTATGGTTCATGGGACTGCACTTTTAAAAAAAATTATTCTTCTGATCTGGAAAACCTTCAAAATATTACTCCATTATAAAAGGCTTTATAGTTAACGATGTCACCGCTGAATGGGTTAGGGGCTATTAACCTGCAGTCTTTCAACTGTTTTGATGTGATTCCTGCTGATTTGCTGGTGCACTCTTCTGACCCCTAGATGTTTCTCCTATCTGCCATAAATGTAAAGTAGATCCCCAAACTTCTTAGTATTCTCAAGAACCTAAGTTCCTGAACTGATTTCCATTTTCCTCTTGGCAGCCATATTCAGACAGGCAGAAGAAGACCCTGCTGTTGTTTCTGTGATCTTTCCCTGTTAGCTTTGTGACCATTCTTCTGTGTCAGTAATTTCGAACATCTAAAAGGGGAGTCTACTCCTATCCTTACTGTTAGCTCCAAGAGTCATCTGTAAGATGATCATTATGCATCTTCCAGCTAAAGCTACTGCACTGAAAGAAAATCTCCAGCTTCAACACACTGAAACATCTCCAAGAGTGCTCAGATGCTTGTTGTTCACTTCAAATGTCTATACTCATTTTTGAGTGAGTGCTAATCACTCGGAGGAGCTGAGCAAATTCATATGTTCATAGAATGGTTTGGGTTGGAAGGGACCTTTAAGATCATCTAGTTCCAATCCCCCTGCTATAGGCAGGGACACCTCTCACGAGATCAGGTTGCTCAAAGCCCCTTCCAGCCTGGCCTTGAATGCTTCCAGGGAGGGGACATCTACAACCTCACTGGGCAACCTGTTCCAATGTGTCATCACCCTCTCAGTAAAGAATTTCTTCCTAATATCTAGTGTAAATCTACCCTCTTCCAGCTTAAAACCATTTATTTTCCTTCATCCTGCTGCTACACGTCCTTATAAAAAGTCCCTCCTCAGCTTTCCTATAGGGACTCTTCAGGTACTGGAGGGCTGCTATGAAGTCCCCCTGGAGCCGTCTCTTCTCCAGGCTGAAAAGCCCCCAGCTCTCAGCCTGTCCTCGTGGAAGATGTGCTCCAGCCCTCTGATCATCTTTGTGGCCCTCCTCTGGACCTGCTCCAACACCTCCATGTTCTTCTTGTGTTGGAGGCCCCAGAACTGGATGCAGTACTCCAGGTGGGGTCTCATAACAGTAGAGTAGAGGGGCAGAATCACCTCTCTCAACCTGCTGGTCATGCTTCTTTTGATGTAACCCAAGATACAATTGCGAGCTCGCGTTGAATCTTTCATCAACCAGCACCCCCCCAAATCCTTCTCCTCAGCACTGCTCTCAAGCAGTTCTCCACCCAACCTGTATCTGCTTGAGATTGCCCCAGCCTTGCACTTGGCCTTGTTGAACTTCATGAGGTTGGCATGGGCCCAGCCCTCAAGCCCACCCCAGTCCCTCTGAATGGCATCCCTTCCCTCTAGCGTGTCAACTGCATCACTCAGCTTGGTGTCATGTGCAAATTTCCTGAGAGTGCACTTGATCCCACTGTCCATGTTGCCTACAAAGACACCCATCCCAGCACCGATCCCTGAGGAACGCCACTCGTCACCGGTCTCCACTTGGACAACGAGCCATTGACCACAACTCTCTAAGTGTGACCATCCAGCCAGTTCCTTATCCAGCAAGTGATCCATCCATCAAATCTGTTTTTCTCCAATTTGGCGACCAGGATGTTATATGGGATGGTGTCAAATGCTTTGCACAAGTCCAGATAGATAACATCAGTTGCTCTTCCTTTATCCACTGATGCTGTAACTCCTTCATAAAAGGCCACCACGTTTGTCAGGCATGACTTGCCCTTGGTGAAGCCGTGTTGGTTACCACCTCACCTTTATTTTCCATTGCCTTAGTAGGGCCTTCAGGAGGATCTGCTCCATGATCCTGCCAGTCACAAAAACTGACTGGCCTGTAGTTGCCTGGATCTTCTTTTTTTCCCTTCTTGAAAATAGGATTATGTTTCCCCTTTTCCAATTGCCACTATCTAGTTTGCAAAATTCAGTAAATGCCTCTGGGAACCATCAGCACTGGTAAAGATGCGTCCTCTTTAGATATCTACCATTTTGAGGATTTTAAGATACATTTAGTTGGTCATGGAAAATACCTTGTGCTGTTTTGTAGCAATAAACTGTTCTTATTGTTGTATTTTTATACAGGGATTTTGCTAGAAGTCACTGGAACCCATAAAAATCTTCTCTGAATTGGAAGTAGACTCTGCGTTTTGTCTGTACAGATTTGGTGAATTGCAGATTGATACAGTTAACTGCAGTAATAACTGATGATGCAAATACTGTGGAAATCCTGTGGATTTAAACAGAACTATAGCATCTGTGCTGAAGTGTTATTCAGTGAACAGCAAACTTTCATGGTAAAATTAGCTTCTCTTTCAATAGTATAAAAATTGAGTGTACCATAGAAGACTATTACATATCTATTTAATTGACAGTATCTTGTCTGTAAATACTGAAAGAACAGTTAAAAGTGCAAGATACATCTATTTGTAAGGTTTTCCTGGAGAGACATTGAATAATCTCAGCTCACACTGATTTGAAGACAGCTAGTTTATGCATATGGGTATGACTTGAGGGATTGGGCCCAGAGCTTTGTAAATGAGGCGTCTCCTGTGTATTAATTTTTACTTTACTTCAGAGTATTTTTACTTTAACATAAGGGAATAATACACTTGTGGCACATTCTTTATCTCTGTAGCATTTTTTTTGTTTTCTTAAGGCAGGTGTTAAAGCTTCAGAAGCCCTGTATATAGTGAGACTTGAAACTCTGTTTTGGTCAGATGGATATTTTCTGGGGGTTTAGAACATGCTGAACCTAACTCTGCTGATGCCTGTTCCAAAAGGTTGATCTTTTTCCCTTTAAACTCTTGAAGTTCACAAACTGTTTACCTCTCCTACTGTGGTGGCATTATATGTAACTAATGTTTGTTTGCATGATGAATATGATAGAAGAATCTGATCTCTCCGACAAGATACAGTTAGGCAGTTGTGTGTTTTAGCAGTTAACTTAAGTACTCTTGGGCTCTCAAAATCCAGAACAGGGAACCGGAGTTCAAGTGGATGAAGCCTATATATGTGTTTGAAGGCATGGTGCCTCTTGGTTATCACTGCCAGAAGTGACTGCTTTATATAATGGCAGAAGGAGACTGTTATTGATGATTTCTGCAATCCAAATATATGATGTCAAGGCAACTGCAAAGCTTTTGTTGTTATTCTGTGTTCTGATTCCAGTCTTGAATACATGCCAGTTAGTTTGTGTCAGGAAGGATTCTTAGGCACACATGATCTCTGTGTGACAAAAAGGCCTCTTTTTGCAAAGGTTGAAATGTATCTTCATTGCTTTGACATAGACCTGCTGCTGTGCTTGCCTTCCACTCAACCTCCACAATGGCAGGTGTTAGATAAACCCTGCTTGTGGATGGCTTTGCTGTTTTTTTCCAGCATTATGGAGTTGCAGGATTTCTTTTGTTTCTGTTGTCTCCTTAGGCTTTTGTGAGATAACCTCTTGTTTTTCAAAAATGTGTTCCCAGAAACTGTTATAAAGAGCACAGTAGTCTGTCTTTATCAAGAGCATTCAGATATTGGTTCCTATTGTGGCTGATCAGTTAAGGTCATCGACATTTAGATTGTTCAAGGCATTCCAACACTCTTCTGATGTCTGCTACATTCTTTGACTAGAAAATACATAGTGTTACATGAATAAGGGCGAATTTATATTGGTACTACAGTTGGAGGATTTGGACTCTCTAGTTTGAAAGCTGTACTTCCCCATAGGTAGGTGTGAGGTAGGATTTTCAAAGTTATTTCCAACCCTAGTAAATCCGCTTAATGGCTCCACCTCAGAATTTCTGAGAACATTGTTTACCTGGATTAGAAATAATTTCAAATATTGCAGACAACTTGTAGGAGAGAAAGATGGCACTCACACATAAGTCTTCAGACTGGACCAGCAGAGGAATGCAGGTCAAGTTCAGAGTGGTATCATGTTGTGGCAGACAACACTGTTGCATGTCATGGCACAAACAGACCTCAACTCACAATGGTAGGTGCTTGGACACGCTGTGTTGATAGTGGTTCATGATACAGAAAGATAAGTGTCTGCTAGGAAGGGACTAACGTCATCTTAGCCCTCTGACACATCAGTGTTTCTGGTGACTTAATGTCATGATGTCATCATTACTGTCCTCATGCTCCAGTCAGTGTCTGGATTAGATGATGATCACAGTCATTAGCGATAGGGTTTGTTATGTTTAGCCTTCTTCCAAACCAAAAGTAAACCCTTCTCTCACACTCTTTTATCTGATTGCTATGACTAATAGCAATGACTATTTGACTTTCTGGGAAGCATGGTTTGGAGAGTGGCGGTTTATAGAAGTGAAAAGGTGTGTACCAAAGTCATGCCTGGTGAGGGAGGGTAGGTTCTGAGCCCATTAGGCAATACTTGATCTGATGTGTAGGTAGAATCTCTCTATTTCCTTAAAAGCACTGACTAGTGCAGCGTAGTTTGTGTGATTTTCTCACCAAATTTGGCAAAATGCAATGCCTTTTTTTAAGAATTTTGTGAGTTGACCTGGAAAAAGATACATAACGAGAAGCCTGTAAGGGAGGAAGGCATGTCAGCCTTTCCAAGAGGAGCTATCCTGAACCAGGGTACTATAAGGAACTAGTCCAAGTTCATTTTCTGATTCGTGTGCTCTTTGATCAGATGAAGATATCTCTTGCTCTATCCCCCACTCCACTCCTGTGTAGCTGTCTTTCCCTCCAATATGTGCTTTTTCTCTGAGATCATCAAATAAAGTATCATAGATAAAGACACTTTTGTCTTGATGACATGTGCTATTCAATCTCCAGCCATTTTGCAGTGAAAGCATTTTCCATAATTACTTGTCTTGAAGAGTACACACTGAAGAGTGGATAGTATAGGGAATCACTTAGAAATGCAATTGCATTTCAAATAGTTCTTTCTTTTGCTAATTCTTTTCTTTTAAAGTGTTGGCATGTTAGCACATGTGCTGTTCTGTGCTGTGCTGTTCAGATGAGCTCCTAGGGCTGTCTGAACAAGGTACAAATCTAAGCTGTAACGCGTTGATGTGCTCTGTCCTTGCCAACAAGACAAATATTAGAAATTTTTAGTCTAACACCACTGAGAAAACAGTGCTGTCTAACTGCAAATTGCTTTAAGGGGTGATCAATAAGGTGCATCCACTTTTAATAGCCCACTCACCAATTTTTTTTTTTAAATCTATATATGGAGTTTGGGCATGAATGATCATTGTTTATTTTACTTCACAGTACATTGTGTGTAACTAATGATACAGTTCAAGGGCACAGTGAGACAGTCATGGGGATGTAAAGAGAATGACAACTGGGCGTTTTATAGTATTCTGTAATTAATCTTAATTTTTCTGTGTACAAGATATTATTTTTTATTGAGTTGTTGTATATTGGCTTTTACCTCTGAGCTTCCTTTAAGAACCTTTTTTCTTTCTTTTGTAAATGAAGTTTAGAGGAAAAATAATTATCTGATAATGCTACTTCCTCCATTGATATTTTTCCCACTTCTCCATTTCAGCATACCACCTTATTACATACATTTCCATTGCAAGCAGTATGTATTAAAAGATTTTTTTTAACTTCATTTTCTGTCTTGTGTTTCTCTCTTAAGTAGCTGCATCCAGCAACTGCTCCTAAAAAGCACAAAGAATGTTGGTATTTCATCTTTATATTCTTGTGGATACATACAGATCTCACTGGACCAAACTTCTACTCTTGTCTTTTTCTGTTTTGTTTTTGTAGTAACTGTCAGTGACTTTGACACCTTATTGAAAGCAACAGTTTCTACTTAAAATGTGATTGCCTATATATAGTAAAAGTATAGTATAGTATTTATTTCTAGCTGAAGAGTTGAGAGGGAATGCTTTGGGGGTATTTCTATGCAGGGTAGATGGTGCTTGTCTGTTCTCAATTTAGACATGCTTGAATTTTGTGTTTCCAAAAATACGATTTCCATCTATACTGACTGAAGTTTTTCTAATATCTAGGGTTGGGGAATCAAATGAAAAGGCATCCTATTTATGGGTTTTCTGGTTTTGTTTTGTTTCTTTTCAGTAATATCCCTGTTTTCCCAGAAAAGTTTGCAACAGTGCTTGTCTGTGTCCCAAAGCAGATGGATGCGGTTAGATAAGGGAACAGCTTTCCCAGGGACCAGTGCTGAGCTGTTTGGAGGACATCTCACTCTTTTATGCTCAGAAGAGGAAGGGCACTGATCTCTAGGTGAATGTGTTGGCACCCGTGCCTCTCATGAAGTCTGAGAGGAGGTACTATGCTGGCTAGCCCTGATAAAAGGCCAAAGACATCTTGTCTTTCCTCTACTTTGCTTAATCCTTGCCTTTGCTTGTTGCCTTGTTTGTGTTTATGAGAACTGTACATAAGAACAGATGTGGTGGTCTTGACCAATTTCACCACTGCATTAGTAACAACATCTGTGTTGCGCATGTGTTTTCTATTTTATTTCCCTACTTCTTCCAAATGTTTTTATTATGAACTGAGTGATGAAAACTTCCTCTTTTGAGCTCATTTTCAGAGCTGGGTACCTTGCACAGAGTATCCCAGGTCAGTAAATTATTTTGTGCCGTATCATTATGATCCGTGATTAGAGAACCATGGCAATGTGAAGGGCTTCAGTCCCAAGGAGTACAGGGAAAATGTAAGTGATAATTTTCTGTTTTGTTTAAAAGGAGATGCTATAACAACAGGAAGTTATGGACAAGACATGCATCTAAAGCAAGTTCATATTAGGGCTGTTTTCCAAATAACATAGTGGGACTATTTTGTCCACACAGAAGATTTCAGTCAATCTGTGTGCAGTCATTAAGAAGTCAGATTTAAGTCTTTACCCAGAGAGCTTGTACCCAGAGACTACCACTGTAAAACAGACTCTTGCATGGGATCCTTGAAGTGGAGAATAAATGGTTGCCTCTGTTTGAATAATGATTATGCCCACTTCAGTTAAGCGTGTGTTCAGGTAGCTTTGATGGCATTCTTTAAAGGAGTAACATTTGGCCATTTGAATAGCATATGAGATTAGAACATAACGTTTCAGAGTTGTCAAAGGGCAGTTACAGATTTCCCCTTCCACAACGTTTAATTTGAAGTGAGTTCAAATGAATGACCTATTTTTTTTTTCCTAGAATATAGTAATCTTGGTCTATGACTTTTCAAGATGTTACAAGTGCTCCATGGTTACCTTGAAAGTTTATGGCAGCAGTACCAGTGGGAAGGTCATCTCAGTGCTTGCAGCCATACTGGTGCTAGCCTTTACACTGTGCACTTGTGTTTTGGTGTTTTATGTTGGATTACATTTGTTTTGCTCTCAGTTCTGTTGTCATCTTATCTCATTCTCATCCTCTATGTCCTTACAAATGCATCTTGCTTGTCACACAGCACTGCTATGCTGTTTGCATTGTACCTTCTGCCTCTTTTTGGAACAATATATCGAGATAACATTGAATTTGCAAAGTTCCCATGAGACTCAGGATTAAACTTTGCCCTATATTTTACCTTCAGGGGCTAAATTAAAAAAAAAAATAGATGGAGTCAATTTACACGTAAATAAAAAAAATAAGCAACTAATGAAAGTGAAATATCCACTGTTCTTCTATTGCTTCTTGGTCATATCCATTTCTTTTCCCTTCACCATGATTCTCCGGTGATGTTAAGTCTGTCTGGTGATTTGTGGTTTTGTTCTCTTCCCCTCACCCCCCCCTCCAATTTACTTTCTATTGCAGAGTCACTATAGATACAACTACATGGTATCATTCCACGTCTCTGATATCTCTTCTCCTCTCTGCAGGAGGAGGGAGGACTATAATACAAAAACTCCTAAGATTCATTTCCCTCTTAAAGCACATGCAGGTCTGTTCCGTCACTGATCACTCAGCTGGCACATATTGCTACCCTTGGGAGCTGAATCTCATAACCAGACAAAAGAGAACAGATCCTATATACACGAGCAGGGATAAGTATTCCAATCAGGTTGGAGAATGCTTTTCTTTAGTTACTGTGTTGATTTTTCTGTAATAACATTCTCTTCTTGTAATGATTTTAGTCTCCAGCCTTGAGTTTGTTGCCTGCAAACATCTGGCAGCACACTAAATGCATGCTTTTATTGGAAAACAGGGATAAACTGATGAGCTTTGGATTAACTCAGTTTTCCTTTTAGCACTTTCTGATTGAGGAGAGCCCCACAGAATCTAAAGCTCAGCTAGCCACCCTAAGTTTTCACCACTAGGTTTAAGTGGAACTGATACTCTCTTCAGGTTGTCTGTGACATTTTAGCCCAGCATTCCAAATGGCAAAAGTAATTTTTTTAATCTTCTGAAGTGTCTTTGCATTGATGCTATGGAGGTGAGGAAGGCCAAAAATTTTATTTAGTTCCGGGAAGGGACCTTTTGATGCTTTATGGAAAAATGGTGAAACTCTTTAGGCCAGCAATCCAGAATAACAAGGAGAAAATAAGGAAATTAATGTCAAGATTATTGTATTTATTATAATTTCTCATAAGATAAGACATCTGCTGTAGCAACGGAAGATTCTTTCATAAAATATAAGGTATTCCCAAACATATGCAAACTCTGTGCAGATAAATATATTTTCATTTTTCAGTAGAGACACACCTGGACTATAACCTGGATCAACCCCTGCAGTTTACACTGATCACTGGTTCAGATGCTTAAAAAGATAGAGCTTAACTGTAGCTCTTGCTCCCTTGCTGCTTCAGGCATTCTTCAGCAGTGACATTGCACTTGCAGTGTGAAGACAGTTGCTATTAGGGAGATGGAGGGGATTCTCCCAGGCTAAGCCTGGAAACGCCTGTCTCTTGTTCTGTGTATCCACTGTAATCTACTTTATATATAGTGCTTCCACTTCCTTGAGTTTAAAGATCCCTAAAAAAATGACTGTGAATGTTTAAGAAGAGAAAATAAAATGTCCAATTGTGTTGTGCCTTAGCTTTGAGGTTCAGTAGTAGGCAGATTACTAGGTATGACTTTATTAATTAGACAATTATTTAATAGTATAAGCTAAAGTGAAGGACATGTGAATGACCTTACTACATCAGCTGAAATAGGAGGCTCCCAGGTATTTGCAGGAGAGTTCCACTTCCTTAGTGATGCATTTTGCATGCTCACTAATTTTTCCCAGAATGTTTTGGAACAGAAAAATGCACAAGAATAGCGGAGCTTAGGATCTGAAAACACCAGGAATTTGTTCAGGTGCAGAGCACTGCGTGGAGCACCAGGTGGGTGCCATACTCTATTCTGGAACTTGCTGTCTCCATGCAAGGACATGCTGTTCTGGTCTCACCCAGTGCTGCAGCAGAGGGCACTTAGCACCAAGCAATGCCCCATGACTTCTGCATGCAGGTCCAGAAGATGTACATGTAGCAATGTCCTGGCATTAATGGGGAAGAGTTTTATCAGGGCATCTAGCTGCACACAAGCCCTCATCCTCACAGTGCTCTTGTTAAGCTTTTTGGTAGGCTGGAAAAATCATTTTTCTTGTAGGAGAATTTTGTGAGGCATGACTGGGAGTCAGGAGTCAGGTACGTTATTAAGCAGTGGCCAAGTCTGACAGGCAGCTCAGCCTATATTCTGTAGATACCCTCTTGTTAACATACCGTTCTTAGCTGTGGTATGATAAGGTAAATCCCACTTTATTTTTCCTTGCATATCCATTTAAAAATTAAAAATAAGAAAAGCTGGATTATGTAATTCAGTACCAGTTGGCTTGGTGCCTGATCAGATACCAGCTCTCTTCTTCTACAGCTTGTGTGATGTAAAAGCACCAAGACAAGACAAATGTCATAGCACAGGCCCCAGCTATTCCATCAGAAGTGCTGTCAAGTCCCACAGGTCCTCTCCTGAGGCATTTGCTATAGCAATCAAGGAGTTGAGGCTTTCTTGTCCTCTTGCTCAAACCACGTAGCAGGACAGGAGGGTGACAGCATGGGGCTCACTGTGGCTCCAGCTGTGGTTTCTCTGGAGTGAGCCAGCCCTTTGGCATGAGGGGATGGGCACTGGCCTACTCCAGCTCCCCATCTGTGGCCCCATATTTGGCACTTGCCTTATGCCTTAGGTGGGATACTGCTGGTGGATAATGCTCATTACTCAAGTGTATTTTTAGCCCAATATCAACCTTGTCTTATGCAACCAATAATGTATCTTCTCAGCATTACCAGCAGCTCATTTTTCATTGCAGAACATCCGGCTTTGAAATCTCTTCTTGTTTTTTTTAAAGTATGAAGGATAAGTATGCTGTGGTTCTGGAAGGAGAAAGGGGTTGCTGAAAGACTGTCTGGTTACTGAACTGCAATCCAGTGAAATTTTGTGGCAAGTCGGTTCTTGAACAAAGGCTTAATAGCAAGACCTGGGTGGGGTTCTCCTCTGCCTTGAGAAATAATGCACATTCTCCGTGAAGCACCAAGTGATTTTTGGTACTTTGATGGGGTTTAGGCTTGCTGAAGTATCTCCAGCCCTATGAACCAGTCAGTTCTTGACTCTCCCTGTGAAAAATGAATTTGGCACTGGCAGTGTTTAAATATATATATCCTGATTTGGGATTTTTGTTCTGAGGTGGTAACGCTCTTTTGTAATGTGAACCATCTGTCTCAGGTAAGATAAACAAAACTTGTGATGACAGCAACCAGGAAAATGAGGAGATATTTGCACAACTGCTTCCCAGTGGTGGCATTGGCTCCTGCTCTGATTAGATTTCTTTCAGCCGTAGTTCTCTTCTGAAATGTAGCTGCAATATGCTTGATGGGTGCTGTGGCTTTTCTTGGACATCAGTATGCACAGCAGATATGTGCTGCATAAAGCTCCGACCTTAAGTCTACTCTCTTTAACATATCAGTATTTAATCTAACTTCAATACAAGGTTAGAAAACTGCCTTCTTAATCTGGATGATCAATATAGCATTGCTGTCTTCGTCTGTGAATTAGTGAGAAACAGCAAGGCTTGCCTGAAAAGTGCTCACCAGAAATGAGCAAAAATAGCAAAATTGGTGAAAATCCCACAGAAAAGCAGAGCTCTTCATGCCCCTGTGATAGTCTGCTTTGTATGGTCTGTGTCATTTTGATTCCTTAAGCAAGCTACAGAAATCAAAGCTATTACGAACTATACCCATATGGCTACATTCCAGGCTTGAAGCTTGTACTAAGGAGGGGAAGGAGAAATAAGCTGAGGCTGTGCCATTGGGGCTTTTGCTAACACAGGTAAGAAGTGGTGGGGATGAGCTCAGTCACTTCAGCTGTTTGCTAAAAGAATGCAGACATGTGTGTCTGTGCTATGGAGCAATGAAAAGTGTGAAATTTCTCACAAAGTTACTGACCACTTGAAGGGTTCTTTTAAAAACATTTTGCAGAGCACCGTGAATCAAAAGATTAAAACCCACAGATAGGTTTTAATTCAGTCCCTTGGTTGATGGCATATTATCCAACTTTAATTCAGCCTAGAGGTGTGAAATACAAAGGTAAATGAAGAGAAAAATTAAAGAGATGATGAGGAGACCTGAAGTACCCATTTTTTTCAGCCCTTGAGCTGAAGAGATGCAGGGGCTGGGTAGATATCCATCTTGCTCTTGGGCAAGAGCCATTTCTCCTTTTAAGGACTGTTTCATGAGAAGTGCTTCAATGAATGGTGGGAGTTTTCTACTGGAAAAGACAAAAAAATAAAGTCACTTATACGGTTGAAAAGTAATATATTTTCTGCTCTACTTAAGGAAAGTTTGTACTGAGCATTCAGTTTTCATTTAACTGATTATTTCCATATTGACTTTCTGTGCTCAACTAATATTAATCCAGCTGAATCCAGCAGCTCTTAATTCTCATACTTCCCAGGGCAGAAAATGCATCTTTCTTCATATGCACATCAATTTTACATTACTACAGAGTCTGTAGCATTTTCAGGGAGATTGCTATAAATGGGCTGAAGAGCAAGATGTTGAAATAATTACTGGGCTGTTGTAGTAGAGTTTAGTCAGTACTGAACAGGATCCTTTCCAACATGCCAGCAAAATTCTTTGCATCTTGTTGATTGTTTAAAGACATTTCCTTTTATCTGTATTTAGAATACTAAAGAAATTTATACTAAAATAGGAAATTAATAGAAATATTTACAGTGCAGTTGAAATAATTTGCGGTGTTAATACAAAAGTAAACATTCCCATGAAAGGATTGGAAAGCAGGTGTATATTTAAAAAAATACCCAGCGTGTTCTTTCTCCCATCCCCCAACCTGTCACTTGTGTTTGCCTTCTCTCAAATGCCACTGACTCTTTGCATGTTTATTTAGATTAAATAAAACATATAGTAAATAAAATATAAGTACAACTCTATACTTTTTTTTTTAGATTAGATCAGAGAGCATAGTTGGCTCAATCTGTAAATTAAAAAAAATGAAAACATAAATAAAATACAAATATTTATAAATGATATAAATAAAATATAAATATGATATAAATAAAATATATTTTACCAAATGAGCAGCTGCTGCATTTTCACTTCTTACTGCATGCATTTTTCTTGAAGAAAATGGGAAGGGGAATTCAGCTGGAGGGGAAAGAGGGAGGAGGAATGACATGTAAAGAGAAAGAGAAAATGTGTTAAAATGACACATCTTCAGAGAATCTCTTTGAACGGTGGAGATTTACAAAGTTTTGTCCTACTCCATGGCAACTTGGGTACACAGATCAAACATGTCATTGGAGTAGCATAGGGCAGGTAAGCCTTGTGCCAAAAAATGAGAGAGGGAGTGATGTAAAGGAGTGGTTGAAGATGAAGATGTGCATGCCCTCTGCTTGCTGGACATCAGCAATAGGGCAGAGGAGGAAGGAGCAGTCATGCCATTAGCTGCAGCTGGAAATTTTTTTCAGATTGAAAAAAAAACAGGCAGTTTACTGAATCTTTGTTTTTTTCCCTTTTTCCTTTTTTTCTTGACAAAACCTTTGAGTTTGCAAGTCCCATAGCATGGAATTAAAGAGAAAATATGCACTTTTGTGCCTTGATTTGTTTTAGAGGCAGGGTTTGCTCCTCACTTTCTCTTGGTCTATCTTGTATGACCAGAGTGTATTACTCGATGTTGAACTGCTGCACATTTTCCAACATGATCTAAAATTTGCTTCTCAATTTTGGGACTTCTTTCCATTCTTGTATGTTCATTTTTGCTTATTAGTCTTGACTTGTTTATGAAGGGAGAGCAGTTGAACACCCCACCTCATGACATAGGCTATTATGTCAGAAACCCTAAAAACTGAAGCATTCATGTAATGTTGGTACTTAAAGATCTTTTTGAGCAACACAAGTCTTAGATCATTTCTAATACATCCTGATTGACAAGACCTTCAATGAATGGGAATTGCAGCATGAGATCACACCAAGACACCACAGATTTCTAATAGCAGCTTAGTGCATTCCTAGCTCAATATAATTCTTGAGCTTGTACCACTCAATATATGCCATTATCTTAGCTCAGTGGATCTAAGTTGACAGATTAATGACATATTGTCTGGTTTTGTTCAGTTTCATAGTTGAGTTTGAGAATTAAAAAAAAAAGAGCCAAACTGATTCTTAAAATAGTCCTTATTGAAGCTTATTGTCCTCTGTGGCTAGAGAATACACATGAACTGAAATGGGAAAATGCATCTCTCCATGACATTATTGGAGTTAGTAGATTAGTCCAGCATAAAACTGGGTCTCCACTAACTGAAAATGAGACAATCAGGAGGCAAGTTTCTTATTATATTGAATTTTGGGGCATGGTCTTTAGAACTAAAGATGCTGTATAGACAGATCATAATGAAGTACATATGCAGCCCTGAAGATCCTGTTTCAGGTCACTGCATGGAAATATCTGCAAAGACAGTAGGATGAAATATGGCCAATAGCCCCACAGCAAGTGAGAGAGCTGTGTTGCTGTTCAGTTTGCGTGCATTTAATTCAAGTTGTCTTCCAGGGATGAGTGTTAGAAGTGCATTCACCTCTCCACTCTTTTCCCCCTGGCTCACTGCATATTGTTCGGTTCAAATAAACCTTCCTTCCATCTTAGTGACCTTGAAGAGATCCAGTGCATGGACCTGCACTGTTCTATGTGAGGAATCTTTCTGATGAGAGATGGCTGCATTTACTGTACCAAGGACCCTGTGGGTTGGCCATGGAGCAAATTAGAAACAAAAGATGTTATCCTTGTGGTGTCCAGTAAGGAGGGCAAAAGGGGACAATATAGCAAAATTATGGGATGCAACTTTAAGTTCTTGTGATGCTCCTTATAAAAAAATGAGTGCTTTTAGCCATGTTCTTCCACTTATTTTCCATGCTGCTTTAATGTGTGCTGTTCTGTCCTTTGCAAAAGCATGTTTGAAATTGGTAGCTGTTAATGAATTACTCTTAAAGCTTTTCATTAGGTGTCATGAATAACTAGCTAAACACTGATAGGAACAATATCAAAAGCAGTGTCACTACTTCAAAATATTGCATAATTAATTATAAGCAAATTAAATTATCAGTTTTTCCAAAGAGAGAGCAGAGGAGCAAACACCGTGAGGACATCACAATTACCTTATCAATCCTCTTGCTCCTTCATCTGGACAGGGCTAGTGCTGAGAGAGTGAAAGTTTTGCTGCTTATTGGGGAGCAATTCAAGTGCAAAGTGTCTTAATTTGCTCAGTTCAGTTTGTGGGTTTCCTTTCTTTTTTCTTGAAAACATAGTAATTCAAATAAATTATGAGAACAAGCCAAAAGGTCATTCTGTCAGTTCTCTGAAATACACTGAAATTTTTGGTTTCTGAGATGCAACATTTTTGCAGCTCCAGAGAGTTAAGGCAGTTTTCAGGCACTGAGAGGTAAGCAGATGGCTGATGTTAAACAGAGCAAGGAGGGAGCCTGTGGTTAAAGAAGGATGGGTTGAGACCGGGACACTTCTGCCAGGTTCTGAAAGTGGGTTATCGTTGTTTAGTCTACTTCATGTCCAAGAGGCTGTGCCACTATTCTGTGACAAACCAGCTGCTTGATTCCTTAAAGTAACAAAGTTGGCAACATAAATCCAGAACATTAATGCTTTGTAAGAACAGTGAAGAGGCTGTCTTATGTAAGTTTTTGTTTTCTTTTCATGCACTTTGTACAGAATTCCTTCAGGCAGTGAATCAGTAGAGTGTCTGTTGCTGCTTTTCTAGCAGGTTCACTTCTCATGAACGAGTGGCATCATTTTTTTTATAGTTATGTTGCTCTTCTGAACAGTTAATTTTTTACTGAGTGAATGTAAGAGGAGGCAAGAAAGGGTCAGCAACTGATACTGATTACAAAATAATATACCTCTCTTTACCATTTGATTCATCTGAAATACTTTTTTTCCCCAAGACTTTTTTCAGTAGTTTATCTCTACAGGAAATGAAACTAACTATTTCTTTTTCAATTTAAGACAGCATCTTTTGAATTCTCTAGAGTTTTGGTCCACTTCCCTGAGGTTTATGGTAGCATGAATATTACAAATAGTAGGAATGTTTCAAAAGATTGACTTGTTTCAGCCCTATTATTTAACACTTGGACAAGGAGGATACATTGCTGTCTATGCCATTTGGACCGCCAGTGCAGTTGGAGAATCACAGAATCATAAAATCATAGAATCAACCGTCCAACTATCACAAATGATTCTCACTAAACCATGTCCTTCAACACAACGTCTAAACATTCCTTGAACACCTCCAGGGTTGGTGACTCCACCACCTCCCTGGGCATTCCAAAGCCTGACCAGTCTTCTGGAAAAGTAGTATTTCCTAACGTCCAGCCTGAATCTCCCCTAGCACAACTTGAGGCCATTCCCTCTAGTCCTATCACTAGTTACATGAGAGAAGAGGCAGACCCCCAACTCACTACAGCCTCCCTTCAGGTTGTTATAGAGAGCAATAAGGTCTCCCCTGAGCCTCCTCTTCTCCCTAAATAATCCCAGTAGTAGAGTACCCTGAGGATAACTGGTCTGACTTTTAAAGACAGACATAAAGAAGCCGTTGAGAACCTCAGCCTTCTCCTTATCCTCAGTGGTCACATTCCCAGCCACATCCAGTAAAGAATGGAGATTCTCCTTGGTCCTCCTCTTACTTTTAATATATTTGTAAAAGAGTTTCTTGTTCTCTTTTACCCCAGCAGTCAAGATGAGTTCAAGCTGGGCTTTTGCCTTTCTAATTTTCTCCCTGCACATCCTAACAACTTCTTTGTACTCTCCCCAAGTTGCCCTTCCCTTCTTCCACAGGAGGTAGATTCTCTTTTTCTCCTGGAGCCTCAGGAAAAGCTCCCTGTTCATCCACGCCAGTCTTCTTCCCCACTGGCTCATCTTGCAGCTTAGGGGGATAGCCTGCTCCTGTGCCTTTAAGACTTCCTTCTTGAAGAGTGACCAGCCTTCCTGGACCTCTTTACCCTCCAAGACTGAATCCCAAGGGAACCTCCCTACCAGTGTCCTGAATAATTCAAAGTCCACCCTCCAGAAATCCAAGGTAGCAGTTTTGCTGTCCCTTCTCATTGCTCCACCAAGAATCAAGAACTTTACCATTTCATGGTCACTCTGTCCAAGACAGCTCCCAACCTCCACATCTCCCACCAGTCCTTCTCTGTTTATGAACAGCAGGTCACGCAGGGCTCCTCCAGTAGACTCTCTTACCAGCTGTGTCAGGAAGTTATCTTCCATACGCTCTAGAAACCTCCTAGACTGCTGCTTCTGCACTGTATTGTATTCTCAGCACATATCAGGGAAGTTGAAGTCCCCCATGAGGACAAGGGCTGGCAATCACGCAACTTCTGCTAGCTGCTCATAGAACACCTCATCTGTGTCTTAATCCTGGTGAGGTGGTTTATAACAGACCCCCACCAGGATGTCTGCCTTATCGGCCTTCCCCTGATCCTTACCCGTAGAGATTCAACCTTATCATTCCCAACCATAAGCTCAATAACATTAAAACACTCTCTAACATAGAGAGCTATGCCACCACTCCTCCTTCCTTGCCTATCCTTTCTGAAAAGCTTGATTGCTTGAATTGTTCAGTATCCCCCTGCAACAGGATTATCAGGACCAACTTAGTGATGGGGGCAAAATCAATAGTTATCTCAGTAGTGAATGTGATAAACTATTAAGTCTGCATCTTCCTTTACTTAAAAATGAATGGACTGGAAGATAGCACATGAGCTCTTCCCCACAAGAAAACTGTTCCATCTGTTGGTTCCACCAGCAGCCATCAAAATTCCAGCTACAGTGGGTTTACCACTGTAGTCCACACAGAGAGGCAGGGACTCAAGAGTGATTCAGATTTGGGGAAGAAAGTAAGAGTTGTGGAGCTTATTGACTCAGTGGGATTGTTTGTTAGAGGTGGTGTAGTGGACAGAGGTACCTATCGGCCACTCCAGTGCCTGATGTGGTTGAGCTGGGGAGCACTGGAGCATGGTTGAGGCAAATGTGACCTATCTTTGTTGTGTTCTTCATAGAAATTAGAGTTGTTAAAAGCAATTGGTGGAATTGTAGATAGTACAGATCAGCTTTGAACTGTTTTCTGTGATCTGCACAGTATATAGTTGTCCTGCATTGTAGTATGTTACTGGAGTCCTCTTTTTCCTTCTCTTGCTTTGGTGAATGCATAAACAAGTTTTTCAATGCTGATACTTGCAATGAAAGACAACAAACAAAATGTATTTGCATGTGTATATATGTCTGTTTTCCAGAGCATGTTTTTTGAAGGGAAACATTTTCTACGTTTTCTAGTACTGAAGAAAGCCGAATAGAATATCCTATTCGCAAACATCTTTTTTTCATTGTCAGCAGTGGCATGTGGTGACACTTTTTTTTCATGTCCAGCATTCTGGAAGTAAGTGATTAAATGACAAAATTATTAAAAAAAAAAAAAGAAAAAGAAAGAAAAAAAGAAAAGATGAACCAAATAAGCCCACCTAAAACATTGGGTTTAGACTCCCTGCTTCTAGAGAATGTTTTGAAATAAGACATGATGCTTCCTAGGGCTTAAAATGTAAATAATACAGCTATCTCCACATTTATTATCTACATTTATTTTTATAAAACTCCTTTCTTGAAGCCTGTTTACTTCACGATTTCCAAAAAGATCTGAGTGTAGTAAGTAGTCTTTATTCAGAGATGTGTGGTGCTTCAATTTTTTTCCAAATAAGCCTAACTTGTGTTAATACATATATGTGTATTTTCAAGATGTTTCTTAATCCATGTAATATCTTCAGGTTTCTTTTTAGGTTTGAAATTTCCCCATTTGACATTAGGTTTATTTAATTATAGTTGGATTAGGCATAGGAGAGTGTATTGTGGAGGAGCCTTGGAGGCAAGATTTTTGTCATTCTTAGTGGTGGTATTGGGAAGAAGGGTGAATGAAGCCTGGTCACAGCCTCCAAAAGTGGTTATTTCAACTTTATAGCCTGACTTCTGATTTCTCCCAGATTGCTTATGTCTTGATGCTTATCAACTCTATAAGCACTGGTTCACTGTTATGCTTCGAAGAAAGTAAGCACACAGGGTCTGAGATGTCTAGGTCAGGAGGATTGTTTCTAAGGCAGTCCAGCCTGGTTTGGGGCTTTTATTATTTTCTTTATTCCCCTTATTTTTTGGCCAGCTCCAGCACTGCATAGATGAGAGCAGGGCTTGGCAGCTATTCAAGGATAATGTGCCAGACAGTATTTTCCTTTCCCAAATTAAGCATGCTGGTAGTGTGTCTGTGAAAGGTAGTGGCTCCTGGCTCCTAGCTCTTGCTGAGTTTGGAAATCACTGGAAGCCAGTAGCCATTACATGCTGGTCAAAACTGGCCTTCACACGGCAGCATGCCAGCTTGGCTTAGAACATCCTGGAAGTGATGGAGAACCCTGTGTAGAGGCTCATTTTTAAGTTGTTTTACCATGCCTGTACTTGGACTTGTCCTCCTCTTTTCCTTGTGAACTTTTAAATAATTCCTGTATTTACTCACTTGATGGTAGCATACTTTTTTTCTATCCAGATTTCTTGCTGCTAAAGTGAGGGCGCAGATACCATGTAAGTCTCTTTCAACCTACTCAAGTATTCACTGAGCGGGAACCACAGGTTTGATAGCAGGCTCACTTTCTTCAGAATAGCAGCTATTTCTAAATTCCTGTCCTAAGTCTCTCCCAGCCTTATGTGCTCATACTTTTCAGCGTTTTTAAACTTGTGGTCTCCAAAAAGACTTTTTGTAGTAGAGGTGCAAGCACTTTCCAGGCCACTGAAGCTTCATCCAGCAGTGGATGTGGGATGTAATGCATAAGTCTTTGCCCATCCTGGGGTAACAGCTCAGCAACCAGTGCAACTGATCCTGGGATTCTTGGGTTCTTACAGATAAACTGGAGTTGGTATCTTAATGGCGTTTATCAGCCCTTACTTTGGATCTGAGCTGTGCCCCATCACTCCTTTTATCCCTGTTAAACCTTTGGCAACTAGATGCTGCTAAGTGAATGCTAGTGCTCTTCTGTTGTTTTACAGGATGCATGCTCAGATTTATGTTGGTGCATTGCTTGTGATGCTTGGACCAGTTCTGAGTGCTGTTCCTGGCTGATGGAGCATGTTTTGAGCTCTGCATGTTGCCAGTTACATGACATATCTACAGTTTTTTAGGGGTTTTCTTTCCTTTTGCTTCTGATTTACTGCTGCAGTGGTGTTGGTGAGTGTCATAGTTGTGCAGCTGGTTTCCTTTCATTCAAATCATATGTATAAATCAAAAATGGTAGTAAGCAGAAGTAGTGAAATCATGTGAATTCTCCCAGCATGGAAGCTCACTGAGCACTTCCCAGGTTAACAAAACATAGTCTGGTTGCTGTTTTTGTAAGGATTTGTCCATCCGTTCCCACGTTCTGTCCCCAGACTCTCTGAAATTTAGTCCAAGCAGAAGCTACTTCCTTTAAAGATACCTCTTTTGTTTTGGGTTATCTTCTCCCATGCAAACTTTGCCATCCTCTTCTGTAGCCATCCACAAATAAACACAGGAATCAAATTCTGCTCAATTTACAAGTAGGTCAACCTCACTGATTTTACCACGTCTGCAGTAGACATAAGTCAGCAGAATATTTGGTCCTTGTTTTTCTAGGTTGTTGGTAGAAGGTGAATGTGTATAAGCTCACCAGAACAGAGACTGTCCACACATGGGAGAAATAACACTTTGTACAAAGGTCCCTAAAGCAATTTTATTAGAGGTGCAGCAATAACAAATACACTAGACTCAGTTACCAGCACTTTAAAGTATAACCTCATCCATGCCTCTTCACACAGATGCAAGTGGAAGATATATTTAGAATAAAATAGGTTTGTAGTAATAAACACTGTTTCCCCTACTATCACCACATACAAACAAAGCTCTGCAGTTACAGAAAGACTTGAGGCAATTTGTGCAATTCATTCCCACTGAGTTTGGTAACTGGTCAGGAGCACAGTGGGAGCAGCTTGGAAGAAAATCCTTAAAGACAACTACAGGATGCTCACTAGTTCCCTCTGCAATGGGAGTCCTAGTGCAAACTTTGTCTTTTGTGAAACCATTCTAACACTTGTGATCTAAAAGAGAGGGAAGTAGCAAGTAATAATAAAAAAGATAAAAAGTTCTCCTTACTTTTCATTCCCCTTTGTTTGCCAGAGTTTATAGACCATCCTGCTGTAGCCAGCACAAGATGAAGCGGCTGTGGAAAATTTGCAATACTTAAAATATTTCCTCTGCTTTTCTTCAAAAATGATGCTTAGATGACCTTTATAAGCTTGAAAGCTGCCAAATATGCTTTGGGAGCCCATAACAGTGATTAGGAGCCTGCACCAGGCTTTCTTCTCCCCTGAGATATTTTTCCAGTCAAGTCCAGCACAACTGTCTTGGGTGCAAATGAATGTATTCCTGTTACGAACAGTCTGCAGAAATTTGCCTCTTAAACAAGTGGGGCAATTTACTAAAATATTTGTACAACCCAGTAACATTCCTCTGGGCTCAGGATAAAACAGGGACATGTTGGGCTTCTTCCAAATACATCTTCCCAAAATATTAGTTGAAAACAGTGTTTTTGTTTTCCATTTTACCTCCCCTGAGCAACCATGCACAGATGGTCAAAACTCATACAGATTACACCTCCTACCCAGGTAGGTACATCATATACCAAGTTGACAGCATTCTGGTAAGACCCAAAGTCTATATTTATTCTGATTTTCATCAAGACAAGCATGTAGTGCTGCATGTAGTATCTCTGTGTGTGAGCTCAGTGTGCAAGAGGAGATTAGGTCATGGGCTTCCATAAATACCCTCATGTACTGCTCTTCTGCCCTGAAATTTCAAAGTGTACTTTAACACTGGAGCCTTCCCCCCACCAGCCACTGTTCAGCCTAAATCAACAGCATTGCGTTAAACTCCATGCAAATGAACTGACTGTCAAAATAAGTTTTTGCCATCCAAAAAGACCATTAAATTAGGTTCCTGTGGCTTTCAAATGCCTGTGTTCTCACTATGCCACTGCACAGCCTCTATTCAAAAGCCTGTAAGCACATTACGTGCTAATCCCAATTAAATTCAAAATATCCCTGGGTGTTTACCACTGTTACCCTCTCTTTTTCATTCTTAATTGCACTGTTGCTGAATAACTGTGCATCCACACTAGATTATTCATGAATAGCATATTGAGTTTTACAGGTCTTGTTTCACAACAGGGATCTACTTCTGTGTGATTGGTGTAATCTGATGCAGGAAATTAATCTGCGTTTCAAGCCATTAATCTTGCCATGAACTAAATAATAGGAGCTGTTTGGTTGTTTTTTTTGTTTTGTTTTTTTCCATAGGTATGTGGTTGCCTGGTGAGCTGTATGACTTGTAGAATAAAAACATGGTAAACAAAATCTTTGACCAATCGATATTGATTTTTGACATTATTTCAACATCTACTTGTGTACATTTATGCATTTACATATGCTGACACCTAGGAAAGGAAACATCGAGATTAATGTAAAACAGCACAAAATTCTTTGGCTCCAATATCACTGATGTTATAGTGTGGGGGCAGAATATTGGAGTGGAGGGGAAAACACCTTTTTAAGCCTCTAGATCACAAGCTCAGCCCTGTGCCCACATTACCACTGGTGGTTGGGCCTCCACAAAATAAATGGGCAACATCACTCCAGCCTTTGGTGGCTGCCATTGGGAATGTGCTTAGCAGCTGCCAGGCAGGAGTGGAGATGCTCCTTCCCACAGGCAGGTCCTCCTAGACCTGGGCACGTACTCCTGCAGCCTTATAGTGGTCCAGAAAGATGTGGAGGCTGCTGCAAAATCTCTTCCTTGCAGTTCTTCTGGAGATAAAAATGAATTTCAGTTTCTGCAGCTATTGCAATCTTGTCAGGTGCTACATAAGATGTTCTTTTTATTTCTTTTCTTTTTCCTTCTTCTATTTATTTAACTGATGAAGAAATGTTTTCACAGAATCATAGAAAGGTTAAGGTTGGAAGGGACCTCTGGAGGCCATCCAGTCCAACCCCTGTTCAGGCACGGCCCCCTAGAGCAGAGTGCCCAGGACCAAGTCAAAGCAGCTTTTGATTATCTCCAAGGATATTTTGAAGTCTGTTTTTATCATCTTTTTACCTTGTGCAATTGAGAGGAGATGTGAATACCACAAAATAAATACTGCGCGTGTTTTCATAAGGCTACTCGCACAAGTAAGTCTCCAAGTTTTCTGACTGAGTGGCACACACTGGACAAGGAGAATAAGCACATACACAAATCAGGAGGAAAGGCTTTGAGGAATAGAAAAAGCTGTTGCTGTGGCTCGTAATATTAAAACCTGTAAGCTTTGTTTTTCATTTACAGGTAAGAAAAAACATTTCTTGTAAACCGGATGGAAATTGAAACTCCAAGAACCTTGCAAATTTTGATGTATTTTGGGGCTTGAAGGGGATTTTAGAGGAGGAGGCCAGTTTTGTTTTTTCTTTACTTCTGAAACCTGTGAGAAGTGGATCATGAATAGAGCAAAGCCTGAAAAACAGACCTGTTTTCTGACCTGGGCACCTTCACAAACTGAAAGATATTGAGCAAGTTTCCAAGGTTAAGGCATATTGACCATGTGCTCTGATATAAAACCAAAAGCTCTTATCAGTGATTTCTTTAGATTCTGTAGACCATTTAAAGTACTTTGTCTAGATTTTTCTGTTTTCCCCCCTTTTCATAATCTGTTAGGTAAGTCCCATTCTTAAATGTTTCTTTCTGCTTTTCACTTTAAATGTTCTTTTAATGGAATAGAAGTTGTTTTTTCTTTTCCCTTTTGCCAACCATGGCTATTTTCCCCTAAATGACTAGAGGAAACCTTTGCTTCGTACCCAAGCTGATCCTGGGTAACCCTGCAGCAGCTGTTCTCATGAAAAGGCTGGGACTTTCTCAGTAAAAGCTGAAAGGCACATGCAGGAAAAAGGTGTTTTTGTTGTTGTTGTTGTTGTTGTTGTTGTTTGTTTTCTTCCTGATAAACAAAAACCCAGTGGGAAACTGAAGAATTTCCCATTTATTTTAATTATGGAGAACTAATGAATTGCAAAAGTTGGAGGACGAAGAGTTCTTTAAATGAATCTTAACTGTGATTTTTTACAAAAGTGTGTTTTGGTAACTTAGCCTGGCAGGAAGAGAGGACTCCAGTGAGATATGTAGAAGGCATATCAATATGCATTACTATTGAGCTTTAACCAAAATTTATCAAAAGCAACCAAGGGAGAGCATTTCAGATGGAGTACAGAAACTTAGTTAAATAAATTTATTACTTTATATAACATAATTGTAAGTGTAGTGTATGAAAAGTAGACATAGGTTAGAAGATACAGTAAAAGAAATGCCACTGTATTTTACTGCATTCATCAATCTAGGAAACTGCTTTCAAGTACATTTTCCTCATCCACAAAGCTCTCTCAGGAAGTCTGTGCCCTTGTTCATAACTTGGTACTGTAGTTTCCCAGCTTCAGCTGATGCCTATACATCTGTTTGTAGGACTGTTCTGGAAATCAATTCATTTGTCATTTGGTCGGAGTACTTGCTTTGTTTAGAAAAATAAAAATGTTTTTCTTTCTGGAGTTTAAGAATAGCAGGTACATAACCTATAATATCTATCCCTTCACATGCAAAAGTGTACTAAGCTGAGCAAACCCAACAAAACAAGCCCAGCCAGATCTAGGAAATTAAATATATATTTTTTTCCTGCACTTTCTTTGGTGTAGCTGCTGCATATAGTACTGCTGGATAAAGGATTTGAATTTCCAAGTATCCTGTGACCTATTTACGGAATGGGAGAAGCTTATGGTTTCAGTTCATTATAGAAAGGGATTTTAACACCCAGAAGAACATGATGATTAATACAATGGAATTTATATAATAACAGTTGCATATATTTGCAACACTTGTGCATTTGTCTGTACACCCCTGCCTCTGCAAAATTGTGTAGTTGTCCTCCCTTAATTGTGAGTGCATTTTGGCAGCACTTAGTGTTTATTTCAACATCATCTGCTTTCTGCTATAGACTCATTTATGCGCCAGTACGCCTTTTTAGAAATGCACCCTGTAGCTTCTCATGTTAAATGTGAGATTTCTATGGAGAAAGCTCATGTTTTTGACTGAGTTAGTTTTGTAAGTAGAACTGCAGTTCAAATGCCTCCTCTTAAAACGTACTGCTTGCCCCTGAAAGTTTCATGATTGCTGTGGTATCCATAACAGGTCCTGTAAAGAGCACGGAGAATAATAGCTCAGCGATATGACAGTAAAATTAATTGAGGGCAATCTGCCCAGTTTTCAGAAGGGTTGACTATACGTTGTATATCTGGCAGAGAGTGTCATAATCTTTGCAGGTCTGCTTTGATATGCAAAACGCCACCTAATGCCCTTCCTGCTAAGAGCATGGTAGGTCCAAATTTTCTTCTGTTTTACTTTACTTCATTGCTCGAAACAGCAGTTTCAGGAGTGTTGAAAGAAGAAAGTGCTTAGGGAGAAGTTTATTACAACAAAAGCCATAAAATCTCTCTTAAGCTTTGACAGTCACAAATTTGTCCCTTGTGTCACTTTTTCACATTTTCCACCTTCAGTGGGGTCATTCTGACTGAAATACTTTGAATTTTATTTTTGGCATCTTTGTTGCTTTTTTTTTTATATAAAACAAAAGTCTTCTGCAGTGCATCAGAATTGCCTCACCTTTGACTTCAGAGTTGGAAGGAAGAAAACAGGCAATTGTTGAGGATGATGTACATTTTCCTTGCATGCATTGTTTGATACTATTCATGTATTTGGTATGAAGGAATGCTGGTTTAGATAGCAACATATCTCTGTTCTGAGCTGGTTGGGTTTTGAAGCACCTCTCTCAGGCCAACACCTGCTCTTGTTCTGCAGCCTTCCAACTCAACCATCCCGGCTTACCTTTCTCCCTCTTCTTTTCTTCCTTCAGAGATGGTGTAAGTCAGACAAAAGAGCCATTCTTCTTCACTTGCCTTAAAATCTGTCAGCCTGTTAATTCACAGGGACTCCTTCCAAATCCTTATGAAGGTTACTGGCAAAGCCTCAGCTGGTGCAAATCAGCTCTGTACTACAGCTTTTCAGGGGCACTCTGCCAACCCGTGCCAGCCAGAGGTCTGGCTGTGAGAAGCCAACAGGATCTCTTACACCTAATTTCACCTGGCTACTGTGTCTGAATCAGGTATTAATTCATGATGGAGACCCTGTGGCAGGAAGGGAGGATCTATTCCATGGTGTTTGAGACTCATGGTGTGTTCTTAGCGAGGGTGAACCCACAGGCCCTGCTGCTGCCAAAGGTTGCTGAGGTGGCAGCAGCAAGCTGACAAAAACAACTCTGCCACCACACTCCTGGCTTTTGTAATCCTGGACAGATAGAGCTTGGGTTCCCTTGAACTTTGGTGCCCCAACAGCCCTTGGGCTTGCTGTCTCTGTCATAGATGTGCCTGGCCTGATCCATGCAGTGGGACTTGAGGTTTAGCATCAGCTTGTTCTGTGCTCTCACTGCGAGGCAGGCTTGGGGCTTCACTGCCATAGACCACCACAGTGAAGCCTTCCAGAGGATTGTGAGTGAGAGCCCGTGGCTGCTGCCTTTCCCACAGGAAATGGGAACAGAGGATAAAAACCACCTTTGAGGAGTGTGTTTAACAGATCACATGAGTCTGCACTGCTGACAACTGCAGTTTTGGCTCTGGAATCAATATGCTTGTTGAAGTTTGGAGCTGCATGACAAATTGCTTGTGAATAAAAATCCTCTCCTAGATAAAGTGATACATTTTCAGGCAAGTGCTAGGTTTAGGAAGAAAAACAGCAGTAAACAAAATTCCCCTGTGCTTCTTGGTAGCCTTTTCCTGTTCCCAGCAAATTACAACAGGTCTGACATTATGAAAGCAAAACTCTCAGCAGTTCCTTGCTATTGTCTTAACAGGGCCAAAGTTTAGGGTTGCTTGGAGATGAAGATGGCAGAAGGCTCCACTAGAGTCTGCTTTGGCTTCCTTCTGCAATAAACCTTCTTCTACCTCCTCACCCAGAAGTTAACAGTGTGATCACAGGGGCTGAGAGAGGAGTTGCAGGGGTACACTCCATTGTTGCCTTCCTAAATGATGTCAGACAGACAGCTTTACATAAGGTAAAGTGTGAGTGGCTGAATGTTGCTGCTATGAGTGGTGTTTTCAAATGATAGCTTACATACTTGGCAGACATTGAAAGCAGATTGGGAGATCCAGGTTGCTATTAGATTCTGCACTATTCACAAGCAAAATTGAATGAACACTGCACTGAAATGTTCTTTTAATTATTACAGTTCTAGTAATGGGATCTATAGCCCGTATTTCTGGATTTTCTTTTGAATGATCTAATATTTCACCACAAAGTAATTCTACTTCTTTAGAGTCTTCTGTTGCCATTTACATTTGTGGTCTTCGGGCATTATTTACTTGCAGGCTGTTCAGAGAAAACCTCTCTGACTGTGAGTCATAGCGTAACATGTTTCCACTTTACTCCAACCTTAAAGCTGACTGCAAGTAGCAGCTGAAGAAAGACCTTGTAACATCTCCCACATTTGCAAAGCTCCTTCCTCCCCCCACTGTATGTATAAGGACTAACAATGGGGAAAAATCACAGTGACACCAGATAAACTCATTTAATTCACTCGTAATTTCCATGCTGCTCAACATAAACAGAGTGAAGCTGGAGATTTGCTGTACAACCACGCTGCGTGGTTTGGAAAGCCCACAAGGTGCAGGGATTTTTTGGGGGGCTTTCAAAATTTATGAAGCTCCAAGTATCTCCTGATGTCACAGGAAGAGGTCCAGATGAGGGACATTCAGGAAAATAAAACTTATCATCCAATCAGAATGTCTTGATACTTCAGTCATTTGGACATAGGTTTTGAACACCAGTTTTAGTTTAATTGTAGGCTGCAAAACCTGAGTTTAAATTTGGCCTTGCTGAATTGAGTTTTTCAGTTGAAAAGGACTTATAGATTATTATTTAAACCAAATACTGTAATCTTTCTATGTACTTGTGTGAGGACTTTCCCAGGAAGAGTAGAAGCTGAATGGGGAACTTTTTTCTTTAAGTTTTACACTGGTATAAGCTACCAGAACATACTTTTTATATTGGTACTGGACAACACTGGGGATAAATGAATCAAGCATGGACCTGTATTTTCAAACAATAACCTTTAGTTATGAAACACAAGCCATTGCTGCATTAGAATTAGCTGTGCTACAGTGCAAGAGCTTTACATTGGAAAAACACTTTGTTTCAAATATAGGCTTTGCATTAGGACAGGTTTTGACTCCTATATTGTTTGAAGGAATTTTCTATTTTTGGGCTTGCTAGTTAACATCTGGATGGCAGCCAGAGCATATGCAAGTGACTACTGCCTGTGTGTTTAATAGTGAATGTATACAGCATCCTATCTGTATCACTAGAAACTCATCTGTTAACAGAGGTGGTATTTTAAATTTCCATTCTGATCTCTGACATCTCTAAATGCTCAGCAGCCCATCTACCTTAATGCATCAGCAAAAAAAAACGCAGTGAGGCAGAATTTTTTTCTTTGTGGATTTTGAACATGATTGCCACTTCTGATTAGCAAAAGCAGCAGGGAAATGCCCCCCAAAGGTTCATATACAAAGGATTTAAGTGATGGCTGCTTCCACCCAAAACTGCTTGCAGGGGCCATTTAATTTGACTACATCTTTACTCAGTGCTTACCAAACTCAGTGTCTTTTTCCAGATACTTTTATACAATATGATAATACAAATGATGGTTGATCTGTGCATGGCTAGCATCTGATGTTGTGCCTCCTGATACAAATAATAGAACCAATTTTTAAAAGAAACAGAACAAAAATATAAAATTTTGTCTCTGGTTGGCTTTCTTCCTGGAGCTGGTAGATTTCTTTGTTTGAATGTTTTCATGAGTCAAAATTTAGAACTATGGAAAATTAATAGTACTGTCTCCACAACAAGGCTATCCTAGAAGTAATGATAGGTAAAGCAGACAGTAAACTCTAATGGAAGAGAAAGTGAGACTATAGATTTCATTTGACAAAACATTCCCTACTGTTGCCTGCTAAGGGCATCCTCATTCTCCTCTTGCCCTTGCCTTGTGCTAATATGTGCCACCCCCTCAGTTGTACTCGCCATGTTTTGTAACACTGGAGAATTTAAAAATAGACTGGCAATTAGAAACTTTTTTTTTTTTTTAAGCCAGACCTGTTAATCCGGTTCACAGAGGATGGTTGCTGAAACAACAACAGAGTGGCAGGCACATAGGTTTATTAGAACAGGCAGGGACTGGTGAGCAGCAGGACAGAGGGATCACTTTCCAGCAATGAGTTCACCTAGAAAAGCCACAGCTTGGTCATACATCCTCATTTTCAGGCTGTGCACCTTTTCCCGTTGTGGACCTTGGCTCTCTGTGCAAACAGCTCTCACCATCCCATCTGGGGCTACACATCAGACCATTTGTCCCTTCCAAGGTTTGGACACAGGCTGATCCTGAGGGTGATTTCTCTTGAAATCCTCCTCAGGCCACTCTACCTAGAGAGCATCTGAGGAGAGCTATTTACAGGAATCACCATACCCATTTTCATACAAATTAGTAATCAGCCTGGGACTTGTGATGAATCTCAAACAGACTTCTCTTTGTATTGTTGGATGGGTTTGAAAAGAAAATTTATGTGGTTTTTTTTTTTTTGTTTTTTTTTTTAAAGTTAGCAAGCAGATTAGCAGACACTCATCCAATTTCTGCTGCATGATATTGTTGTGTTGCAACAGGTTTGTACTGGAGTCTAACAGCAGTGGGCAGAACCAGACTTCAATGAAGTACAAATCCTTCCTGTGCACTTGTTCATCTGCAAATGTGTGTATTGTGATGAGTGAAACTGCCTTTCTCCCCTCCCCTTTCCAAGCCCATCCTTTGTAGCTTGAGTGCCTACAAAGCATGTTGAATTAGCACTGAATTTCTGGTATGCAAGCAGAAAGTTCTGAACAAAATACAAGCGTACCATAGGTAGTGCCTGCTGAATGTTACATGTGTTGACAGAGTGTGGGAAAACAGATGGAACAAGCTTTACCAAATGCAATTTGAAAAGCATGTAAGCATGTAAGAACGAGTGGCATAGGCAACTATTAATGCTTTAAACGCTGTGTGATTGTAGTTAAATAAGACAACTTTTTTTTTAAACAAATGCCAGCTTTTTTTTTCATAATGCCACTAATTGTTATAACACTTAAAAGGTGTTTAACTCGCTCTAGCCACTTCATAATGGCATCTTTCCTACTACAAAAACCTGAGGTAACGAAGCAGACTTGCCCACACAAGCTCTTTTTAATTTAATTGTAGTTTGTTTTTTTACTTCAAGATCTCATCAGACTTTCACGTGGTTTGCAGCTTGTATGCTCTGTTGCAGTCACGCACTAACACCATGCTGATACTGATTTGCTCAGTTCTCTAGCAATTTTTAAGTTTTTTTGCTGAGCTTGTTTAACAAGATGATATGAGATTTTGGTCTCTCAGTTCCTCCCTGCCCTTCCCAACAAGTATGGCAGTGCTGGAGCACGTCTCACCTGACATTGTTGAGGTTTTCAGGGCAGCTGCTTATTTCAGAGAGCTACAGAGGCAAGCAGTTACAGCTCTGCAGCCAAATTGGTCATCTCTATAATAAAATATTAATCATGCTTCCCAGCTATGATCAGTGACTGTTTTGCAAATATTAATGAATCTAATTTTGATTCAGCTCTTCTGTGCCTGGTTCTGTGAAGGTGTAGGAAGAGTGATTCACTTACCCAGTGTCATGCAGGAGAAGTATGATGGGGCCTAGGCTGGAGCACAGAGGTAGTGTTTCCCAGTCCAGATCATTAACTACTACATTTTAGCTACTTTTCTCCTGGAGTAGCTTAGGAAGAGGTGTTTTTTAGCTGTTAGAATAGGAAGGTTCCACTTGCACAGGATGAAAGAGGCGTTTGAGGAGATTAAAGTGTTGGGCATGGAAAAAAAACATTGCTTTGATTTGGGCTAAGAGTAAGAAGAGGTTTGGAGAGAAGAGTGGGGGAGACAGGGTCCTTGAGGGTCTGGAGGTAGTGATGCTCAAGCAGGGTGAAAGAAATCCTGCTTTTTATGTTGTGCAGAATCATTTTGTTGCAGAATTGGAAATGCTAGGAGAAGCTATGACATTCTTGTCCTTTAGACTGAAAGTGATGTGTTTATCCTTCTGGTTGACATTAAGTGTCTTCAGTGGGAGAGCATTTAAAGGGGAAGAATAAATAAAGTCAATCTTAACACAGTAACACTAGAGTCCTCACATAGACCAGCATTAAAAAAACAGTGGAAGAACGTACAAACATATGTCTGGCGGATAAAAGATAGGCCTTCGGGACTATGGGCATTCAGCATGCCATGACATCCCCATGCAAAGAAGCACTTGGTGGATATACAGATCATCTCTTCACCATAGATATAGCCAACAAAGCAATGTATTCACATGATTTATAAAGGAAGCTCTTCAGAACCAGTAGCTGAAGAGGTTCAGGTCAGGGAAGCTTAGATGGAGGATGAGCTTCAGCCACCATCCCCAAAATGTGTGTGGGGTGGGGAGGGGATTTTAGGAGCATGTGGTGCCCCAGTGGCTGCCATCCTGCCTCATAAGATATGGGCTGAAGTTTCCTGTGCTACTGAGCAGGTGGTGGTTTCCTCTTACTCTACTGGGACCATGTTAAGCAGCACTGAAGCAAAAGCTGCGGTATCTTCTTCACCAGTGCTTAAGGTCAGTGATCTTGACAATGAAGGAAATGATGAAGGATTTTTGATGTGGACAGGCATCAAAAGAGAAGCAGCCTTATAAATTGCATTCACGTTGTATTCTTTGTATTTCATCAGGCACTCTTATTGTTTACCCTCAATAATTTAACAAATGTATTCAGTTTTACAAGGTCTGAACTGCATTCCAAGGGACTCTGGCACTTGTATCTCACACTGAAACTTTCAGATGTATTGTTTACTGGTCATTTCTTAGCAATAACTGGGTCTGTATTTTTCTAAATGCTGTTTCCTGGAAGAGGATGTACAGTGCAGGTTTTCTTAGCTGTTATTGCAATTTGATGCTGTCGACTGAACTGTTTCAGGTTTGAGCTCTCAGCAGTTCAAGGGCATCACTGTGTTCACAGGAAGTCTCAGCACAGCCAGTAAAAGGAGTATGGTGAACTTCTGCAGTCCTTCCCATTGTGATTTCATATTCTGAAACTTATTTCAAGTTTTGCTTTTCAATCTTGTTTCTTTATTTCCCTTTCATTCATTCTGGTAATAATATCACTCAGTGAAAACTGAAACAGATTGAACTTTATTTGCTGGAATTTTCCAGGTAAAGCAATGATTACCCCTGTGAAAGAGGATGCCTTGGCACAGCTTCAGTGGGCTGAGCACAGAAAAAGGAAAACATGCTGATCAGATAGCTTGAAACAATTCACTCATTTTTGGCTAAGTTCCTTAGCTATGCAGACTAATAGGACTCAATGGCAGTACTTTTTTTTTTCATTTAAAAGAGCATAGAGGTAAATGCATTCAACCAGAAAAAATACTATTAACAGTTCAAACCTGTTTTTATACTTTTTCCCCTTTTAAAGTCACTTAACAGTGTCAGAATATTCTTCTTACTGCACTTCAAATAAATTTCATTCTAAGTTAATATGGATGTGAAGGCCCACAAAATCAAACAAATTTAAAAAACCACCTTACTGATGGGCTGTTCCCAGAAGTCTGGAACAAATGTCACTTGCCTGTGGAGGCCTGATAGAAATAGAACGTGGTATGTCTCGGTCTTGTTATATTTTTATTGCACTGAAATGCTTCCATCAAGAAAATAGGAGTCTTCCTGCAAACATAGCTCTTTCTGATGTTATTTTCTTCCAAATTTGCTTACACTTTGTCTCTGTGGTGACGCTCTAAATTCAAAATAGTTAGATCTGCTGTGCAATCTTGATGGGAATATTCCTTCCAAACTTGAATAAATGGTCAGCCACCAAGGCAACAATTCCTGATAATCATTTATTATGTGATAACAGGCACCAACTCTTGCACTGCATTCAGACATGGTGAATGATTTCATCTTTATGGAGGATTTCCAGCAAGTCCTTCTTCAGAGAAGAAAGTTATACATGATGCTTGGTAACAACACAGGCAAAAGTCAAGGTTAGTACTTAAGCAGCTTTAATTTGAATGCAACTTCTCAGCCAAGATTACTACAGCTGACTTCTAGTGTGTTTACATTCTGGTCCCATCATTTTTAGAGTGGTCTTTTTCTTGGTGGAAGTTGTAGTCTCAGCTGCCTGCCTGAAGAGCAGCCTAGATGAGGTCCATAGCCCTGAAAGCACAGGTCTTTTCCTGCTGCAACCCACAGTTTGGGCTGAGCCACCATCAGATGCACACAGTTGTTTCTTAGAGGACTTTATCAGACAGCTTCTAGGAGATAAATTTGGTGCAAGCTAGAGAGCAAAGATGGGAGGGTTGGATTGGGTTGGTGTTACCCATCTTCCTGGGGATGGGTAACATCCTGGAGCTCCTGTTATTGTTCTTGCAGAGCATGGTACCACTGCGATATCATAAGAGCAACAGTTTAACAAATGGCATGCACTACACCATGTACTGGCCAAGCATTAGATGCTAATCTATGTCCTGCAGGGCCCACCAGAGCTTCTGGCTCTGGCTCCTTCCTCTTTTCTTCCCACACCACACGTCTGTGGCCTGTCAGCCAACTACCTTGTGGCAGGTACTGCACAAGGTCTTTCAAACCTCATGCTTGATTGAAAACTACAGAATGCAATACCAGCTACCTTGGCTTCCTTTTGTTTTGTTTTGTTTTGTTTTGTTTTGTTTTGTTTTCCCCTTTTTTTTCCAGAAAGGTTTATTTTTGAGGACAGTCACAAGGGCTCAGAAAACATGTCAGACTTTGAGTCACTTCTGACACCATCCTCATGTCTGTTCAGCTGGTCATTTCAGGGGCTTCTGGAATTGCTTTATCTTTGTTTTGGCCTGAAAGATATCTGTCTTTTTATACGTGAACTCTATTGTTTATTTAATAATAGCCTTTCTGGGAACTAAACTTTTAGACACTAACCTGAATTAACTGTTCCTAGGAAAATCTTGAAACCAGAGGAAACAAACTTTGACTCTTTTTTAAGTCAGGTAAAAGTAAACTAACATCATTATTTCCAGTCCTGCAGAATGACTTTTCTACTCTTAAGGCTTTGGATGAGTTAATGACTGGTGAATGTTTGATGATGGAGGTTTACTAAAATAAAAGTGCAAAAATTGCTGTCACTCAGCTATTTCCTTTTTCCTCTCTGGGTGTTCATCCCAAGGCAGAAGTTTTAGGAGAAACAATTTTGGGAAATACCAGAGAGGATTTGTGAGAAATCATGATTATTTGCGCCAGAAATCTGTTCAAGCATAATTTTCATCTAATCTGCCACAGGCTCACTTGTGCCTTTCAGCAATATTTTTTCTGCTCTACCTCTCTTACCTTCCTGATGCCTTCATCATGGGGCTTCCTTCCCGTCTTCCATGTTTCTCGTTCACCTATTACCTGCTCAAGTGAGAAACAACATATTAACACCAATAGAATTAAATGGAAACTTTTGGGATGTTTGGGGTCTGTTTTTTCTCTTTTTTTCTCCTGTTTTGCTCTTTAGATACCAACTCTTAATAATCAACCTCTTTCATCTGCTGTTTGTAATATGAATGTCTGCATTACATGTGGATTTTCTATTCAGTTCAGTGGGCATGGAGATTGGAGGTCATTGCAACCCTGTCCGTACAGGCTGTCCCCTTAGCTGCAGTTACAGACGAGTGTTTTCCAGTTTGCCGTTCCTGTTCAGTGGCTGGCACCACTCAGGCTGGTGGCCAGTGTGTGCTGCACAAAACAGAGGAGGTGGTGTGGTGTTAAGGAGTCCTGAGCAAGTCTAGCACACCCTTCCTCTGCCAAAGAGACAGTTGCTGTCTTTGTGATTTCCTATTCAATGCTGCAAAAGAATGGCTTTCAAATGGTTTACTGGAAAAGAATTGAGAAAAACATGCACCAGTAGAGAAGGTAGAGAGCAGTGAGGAGCTGGGGAAGAACAGAAAACTTGCATAATTGGGGTGTCTTAGACAGGAGCTTGAAGAAATCTAAGAGTGAGGAAGTAAGTGAAAAATACATGCATGGTCTGATTGCAGCAGCAGAAAGTATTGGGTAGAAAGTTCATTTTTGATAGAAAAGCCGGTGAGCAACTTTAGGGAGGCCGGTGTGAGAGGCAGTTTGGTGAGGTGCTTCATTTTCTAAAAGCTTCTATACATATAGTGAGCTGAGCAACCAGGGGGTGGGAGCTTATAGAAGGTAGGGAACGCTCAGTTGATCAGGAGGAGGTGGAAGGGAAAACAGATTTTTACTGATTTGGGAGAGGAGGTTCATCTGGGACTCTGAATCTAGGATGCATTGTCTTCCAAACGTGGTGTTGAGAATCACCTACTGCTCACTGCTTTCACCTTGAAAGAAAACAGGGAATATAAAAAACACATGGAATATATAAAAAATACCACGTAAGTCTGAAACATATGGTTTGAGCCTGAGGAACTGTAATTATACATCACTGGCTTAGATGTTTCCTTAATGGCTCTAACAGCTTTAGCACACCAACAATATCATATATGCAAGCAGAAAGGTTAAGAGCAGCAGATGACTTAAGTAAGCAATAACCATACTGAAGTTTTGAAAGAATGAAAGACCTTTGTGCAGAGAGGCAGTAGGCAGGAGAAAGTTTTGAGGGGTTGCGTGAGAAGAGAGTCCTCATGGTTTTGGTGGTGTATGCAGTTCGGTTTTAAGGAGAAAAAAATAAATTAATTTTAAAAAACGAGGAAAAAAGAAAGAAGGCAGGAAGGAAACAACCAGAGCTTTCAGTCTGCATACTTAGCACTCATCCTTAATTTCCTTCAGGCAGGAACAAGAACTGTCTCTGTTTTTCTAGGCCATTCAGGAAGTCGTACAGAGCAATAATAGCTCTGTTATCTAATGGTCAAAGTTTGTTTAGGCTTTCACTGCTTGCACTGCCCACTTGAGCCCTCAGCCAACCCTCCCCCCAACTCTGGTGCTGCTCTGGCCAAGTTGGGGGAGGCTGCTGTTGCTTGGCATTGCCATTACACATTACACTCATACATATTTTCATCTGGAAACTTTTTACCTTTTTCTTTTTTTCCCCTAACAACAACAGTAACAGCAGGGAAAAAGCTATGGCAATAAAGTGTCCCACACTATCTTCTCATCAGAGTTCTGGAGACTCGCTCCCCTGAGGGAGAGATGGAGGAATACACGCATGCTTTGATACAGCAGCATAGGTAATTTCTTGCAATGCTAACTGAAGAAGTGTACACTAATAAGGCTGTCCAGAAGTCACAGATTTTAAATGTCTGTTTTACTTGAGTATGTTTCACAAGCAGAATAATCAAATAAGAGTACTTCTTTATTAATCGCTGAACAAGCCCTTATCTTTGCCGTCCTTTCCTCTACTTTGAAGCATGCTGGCAATATTGTGATAAATTTAGATTAAGTGGTGGATGTTAAGCCCCAGTGGGTGTTTTGGTTGCTAGCTGCATTCTATTTGCTTAGAAGCTGTCATTCAGGAAAAGAAGCTAACACTATTTATCAGGAAAAGAGCTAACACTGACTATACCATGCAGTAATATATGCAGCAAAACTGCACTGAGTGAGAAAGAAAACATTCAATTTTTTTGCCAACTTCTCTTCAGAATCCACTCATTAAGCTGGCAGGATGTATGGATTTAAGACAGCAAAGAACAAATCAGTAGTAATTTGAATCTGCTTCGTAATAAGCCCTTCCTTTTTAACAACAGAACAAGCAGGTTTAGCACAGAAGGTCAAGGTGATGTTATATGCAGTATCATACATAATATTGTATACAATACTGAGAAGAGCTCCTTGGTTCCTTTTTTAGGAAGGACTTGCACAGTCGCTATATCCGAGATATTTCCCCAGTTTTCAGGCAGAGTGGATCAAACACATGGCTATCACATCAAACAAAGAAAATTTCTGTGTGATTTCTGAGCAACTTTCCAGGTGTTTTTATTTAGAAATAAAGGATGAGGTCATTATTTTGCAAAGCTACCACTGCATTATAGAGCAAATTATAGTAGAGTGGAACATCTATGGGTATATGAGATTAACAGTAAAGTCAAGTAAGTGCATTGTTCTGAGCTACTCCTGTGATTATCACATCAGCTGGCACTTGAGTGAAATCTTCCATTATATGACACATGTGAAAGAAAAAATCCAGTCCACTCCTTTATGCAAAATAAGAGCCTTTGCAGAGATGATTTTCAACTCCTCTTCTGAAGTATTACATTATTGCTGCTTGTTTTCTCCTGTGAAAAAGCTGTTTGATGAGTCAAACAGTAAAGAATTCTAGTGTTTCTTTCTCTCTAGAGACACTGTATTGTTTGGAAGTTTAAGTTACATTTCTGAGCTCTCGTTAAAACAAAAAAAAAGAAAAAAGTGTGGGATTGTAGCATCTCTTCTACAGTGTTTCTATCATAGGTAGTAGTCCCCCTTGTGGCATTAATCAAGACAAAGAATGAAATGTGTGCTAAAAAAAATACATATATACAGACAGGAATTATCCCTAATATGTCTACTCCTCCTCAGTTATTGCTGAAGACTGTTAAGCCAAGGTTGTCGATTGAGAAGATTCACCAGGATTTCTCCCTCTTGGATTTCTCTGTCATTCCCAGGTATCTGGAATTCCCACTGACTGCAAAGCAGTATGCAGGTTTCAGACTGCAGCAGGCTGCTTCATCCTCCCCTTCTGGTGGCCAGCAAAGATGCTTGTGCAAATTTCCATTTGTGCGTGCTATGTTTAGCTTCATCCCAGTGATGCTGGCTGACCTAGGTGCTGGCAGGGCTTTGAGGATGGTTCCCACTTCATCCTGGCTGAGTTCAGAGCAGAAAGTACAATGCATTTCCTCCATGAAAACAAGCATTTAGTTGAAGCAGTAATATGTAATGTATATTACTCACACAAAGCAATCCCAAAGCCCTTTATGAACTTGTGCTTCTGCAGCTGCTTGTGGAAATTACATTTGCATGTGACTGCCCCACCTGCGCTCTGCCCACTTAATCTCCTGGCCCGCCTGCAGCTTGCATTCCTGACAGCTGAGCTGTGAGCAAGCAGCTGCCCCATTGCTGGCCCAGCTACTGCATTGCTTCTAGGGCTGCAGCCAACATCCCTGGGTTCCTATGTCACTGCTGGGCTGCAGGACTTGTGCTTTTAAGCAAGCCTTGGGATAGTGAGCTGAGGGTTTGG
>NC_034410.1:52083016-52115413 GCF_002078875.1 Numida meleagris | reverse complement strand
GGGGTGGTGGTATGGGGGTGGTACTGTGCTTAGTGTGAAGGGACTGAAATGCTCCTCCTCTCTCTTCTGTTTCTGTTATGATGTGTGCAAAAAATAGCCTTTCTGGACTTGCAGGCTGTGATAAGCAGCATTCTTGAACATCTTTTCTCTGCTTTGTATCTCCAAAAGCCACCTGAATGATGAATAATGATAATCTGATAATAGAACTTCTACTACCAATGTAGTACAACTATGTTATTTCTAGAGTTGGTCTTGGTATTTCATCCAGTTGCTGTAGTGCTGTTGTGATAATAAGTCATCAGGTTTCTCAGAGAAACTGTCTATATGTATGCAAGAAGAAGGTGTGAAAGATATTTTACCAATCAAATGCAAACCATGTCATTTTTTTAAAATGTTTTTCACATTAACAAAAGAACACGCTGTCCGCAGTGCTTCCAGAGATGCCACATGCTGAACATCTTTTCACACTGGAAGAGGAAAACATAATTCCTGAGGTTGTATCCCAGGGGATGATGTCCAGTGATAACATTTATTCATTTGGAAGTTTTATTTCTGTGCAAATGGCAGTTGCCAGTGATGGAAAAAACATATTGTTACAGTATCAAGCTATACACCCTCTTAGGACATAACTCATCCTATCTGTTATGCAAGAACTTTGTTAAGTTTTGAGTGTCTCCTGGAAATGGCAGGCTTCAGACTTCAGGGAAGGACTGGATTATTTTTACTAAACCAGATGCAATGATGAAATGGTATAAAACTCATATGTTCTTTTCAGTGTGTTCATGTGATATTAAGCACAGCCATCTCCCCAGCGTGATTTATCAGCTCATTGTTAAGAGAACATAATTATTTTTTTAAAAATGAATTAAATTTTAAGTAGTGTCAAGCTACATGCGAGAAGCTCCAGTGCAGGGTAAAAGCCCTGGAATATAACCCAGAGATGTGTCTGTATGCTATTCTGAACTGTCAAAGAAAGACATCTAGCACTGCATTAACGGAGGGGATTAGAGAAAATATTAGTGCTGCACTTTAGTAGAGTGCTTGCCCTGTAGGCTCATTTCATGGCTGATAAAGTAGGAAGAATATTGATAAATGTTTACTTTTGTCCATCTGCTCAGTGCATTTAAAGAAAAAAAAAGTAAAATTTTAATGCAAACGTTATCTGGAAGCAACTCGTTAGATAGAAACTGTAAATAATCTATTATTTGCTCTATACAAATTCACAAATTAAAATGCTTTATTTACAAGGTGACTTGTGTGACATTTGCTAGCACAGAACCCTTTCTGATGAATTGGATGTTATTACACTTATAAGACAAGTCTTTTGTTTTAATTTCACAGGCATCGGATTTGCTGTCACAGGTGTTATATCTGAGCTGCAGTCCAGAAATCCAAGACTCTAGGAAGACAGAGCAGAGAGTAGTCTCATGCTTCAATAAACTGATGGGAATTCAATTACTGAGTCTAATATTGTTCTTGGTTTAAGTCAACAGGAGATAAACTTGCAAAGCGAGGGCACAAATGCACCCTTAAAAGTTTCTGAGGTGATAAACACTCTGCTTTCTTTGATTTCAGAAGGAACTGCATGGCCTTGCCATCTGAGGCGAAAGTTTACAAACAATATCATCTTTATTTCATTTATTCCTTGATGTTTAGAGGACTGTTGAAAGTCTCCAAGACAAGTGAATAAGAGCTTTCACAGCTGAGAAATGGAATATAAATTCAGCTACTTGAGTAGCCATTGAACATTTGTTCAAGATACTTGCCTTTTTTTTTCTGTAACTTGTTTCTCTTGTCTCATCTATCAGCCAATTACAAGATTCTCCAAACTGCTTGGATTGTCAATTCCTTAACCAAAGAACAGACTTAACTTTTGAAATAAGCTCTGTGATTTGTTATTCCTATTGTTTCTGATGTCTACTTTGATTGCATATGTAAGTAATGCATATAAGTAGCCAGTATAATACAAATTGCAACCCTTATGACTGTGCAGTTACCTGAACAATCATATTTTTAAGTGTATAGATGCTACAGTAGTGCTCCTTTGATTCACTCAGTTGTGAGCTGTATTTTCAACACTTGTCATAGCTGCGCTATTTTTTTTTCTTAGTGCATTTGGTATCTACTATGAGCCTGTGCAATGTGTTTTCAGCACATGCTTCTCAAAAATACTACTACTTTTTAGAAGCCCCACTGCATGTACAACAGTGGAATTAGCATCCTGAGGATGCTGTGTTCCACATGGTTTTGCTGATTTAGGGTGTTAACTACTTATTGTCCATTTACATTCTTGCCTTGGCTTTGCTGATGCTCAGTACAAGGGCAGTGACAGAAGTGTCATGTTATCCCCTCCCAGACAATAAGACCCTCACCAACCAGACTTCCCTGAAGGGAGGAATGAGCAGGCTAACAGGGAAGTTCTGCTTATGATACTAGAAAACAAGGCTTTCATCTTAGTGGGTTTTCCCCTTTGTGGTTAATAATGAGATTAACGTTTTTTTTTTTTACTCTTTCCTTAATTAAAGTTCCACTTACTTGCATGGGGGCCTGGTACTAAATACTGCACTGTGGTAAATGGATAGGCTTTTGCTGATGTTAACAGGATCTAGTGGAGCCTGTAACCAGAGCCAGCAGCAGGAAAGAATCCCATATCAGACGTGCTTCTTGGCATCCAGGGAGGCAGCAGTATCAGAGAGGGCTCCTACCCTTCTGCCAGCTCTTAGCTTTGTGTCCTCCATGTACCAGTCAGGGACAGCGGTGGATTCGTCCAGCCCTAGTGGAGTGGTCAGGGAGTAGAGCTTGTTGTCTCCATCCAGCTGGGCTGTGCAGCTGTAGTAACTTTGAAGCCAGTGAAGTTTATTCTCTTTAAGTGAGTCTGTCTGGAAGAGGCTGGAATTTTAGAGAAGCAAAATGCATCTCATTAAGCATGATATTAAAATTGTTTTTGAAAACATTAAAAGAATCTTTTGGTGTCTGATCTTTACTAAATGCTTTGTTCAAGCCTAGGTTTTATTAAAGAATTATATTTGTGCATGTAATGTCTTGGAATTATATGCATACTTGTAATGTGAGAAGCTGTATTCATTTGCCTCCAAAATTTCCATGGATGTATTTGTGCAGAAAGAGAAGCATTAAGGAAAGAGCAGTCTTCCTCTTAGAAGGCTAACCTTAGCTAAAGCTCAGCTGAACACACTGTTCGGAGGGGAGCTAGTAGAGACAGAAAACATTGGTCTGGCACATTCAAATAATGTGTTTAGGTTTTTCTTTTAATTAACATTGAAAAGCTTTTCCTTTTTATTGTGTTTGACAGGTGTGTGTTTGTATATATATATATTGCTATGTTTCATTGTTTATAAGGTTAGGGGAATTTGTTGATTGTCTCTTGCTTTTCTTACCTGTAAACCAGCAGCAAAACTTGATCAGAGATTTCTAAGGCTAAAAGTGACTATTATCATCATTCAGAGTAACAGAGACCATCTCATTGCATCCAGTTACTCCTGAAAGTGTTACTTATTGGCTTTTTCTCTCTAAATGTTGGGTTTGGGCACAAAGAGATCTGTAAGCAGTGGAATTAAAGGAACTTATTCTGTATTGATTTTTCCTTTGTGTGGTACCTCATGACAGTAACACCAGTTACCCTCCCTGCTGGGTTCTCATGATCTCCTTTTCCATCACCACTGCTCACCCCTTCCATAAGCTGTAGCTTGCAGCTGTGCAGGAGATCATAGAATCATAGAATGGCCTGGGTTGAAAAGGACCTCAAAGATCATCAAGTTTCAACCCCCCCTGGTGAGTGCAGGGTCGTCAACCACTAGACCAGGCTGTCCAGAGCCACGTCCAGCCTGGCCTTGAACACCTACAAGGACGGGGCATCCACAACCTCCCTGGGCAACCTGTTCTAGTGCGTCACCACCCTCTGTGTGAAAAACTTCTTCCTAATATCTAACCTACATCTCCCCTGCCTCAGTTTAAAACCATTCCCCCTTCTCCTATTGCTATCCACCCTCGTGAACAATCGTTCCCCCTCCTGTTTATACACTCCCTTCAAGTATTGGAAGGCCACAATGAGGTCTCCCCAGAGCCTTCTCTTGTCCAAACTAAACAAGCCCAGTTCCCTCAACCTTTCCTCATAGGAGAGGTTCATTCATCTTAGCCAGCAGCAGAGGAATGGAAGGACCATTCCTTCTCTCTGAGCTGGTGCTCCAAATCCTCTAAATAAGAGGGTGGGAGGAAATGAAAAAATATCACTTGAACCTGTACCTTTTTTTATACCCATATGTTTTGTTATTACAGTAATAGAAGAAGCTGTATATGAGGTCACATGCAGCAAGGATTGTATTCATGTTTGATCTGTGTGGGTGGTTTTGGTAAAGACTGGTTTCTCCATCATCTTCACTGTTTTTTTTTTTGTTGTTGTTGTTCTGGGCAAGATGTCTGGGCTGTCTGTTCAAGGCAAGTATACTAAAGCCTGTATTGTTAAGCACTGTGTGGTTTCGAACCTTTTCACTGATGGAGTGCTCAGATGAAGACACTGAAAGCTGTTCCTTTCCGATGTTCTTTCACATTCTTGAAACTTTTTGAAGACAGGCACCTTGGAAAACTGAAACAAAGATAACAATTACATTTGAAAATTTAAGCTGTATCGCTTATAAATACAGGAGAAAGAAGCAGAAATCTCTTAGTTGTGGACCTAGGATAGAGTTCCAAACTTAATTATCTTTGGCTTTTCCAAACCCACGCAAGTCGAAGTATGTGTATTGGATTATCCATCTTCCTGGAAAGAAAAGTTTGCCATGGCTAAAAAAGCAGTATCTAGATTTTATTTGTCTTTTGGACAATTCCTTTAAAAGCGAAACAGACAAAAAAAAATAATTTTCAGCTACTCACGTTTTTGTACTGTCAGAAGATCTTCTTTATTTAAGATTCTTCTCTAAATGCCATTATTTGGTTTTGGAAATCTGAAAGATAGTAAGAAATTTCCTACAGAAATGGCCAGCTCTTTTCTAAATCTGTCTAGGAACTTTCAAAATTTTTTTTAGCCTTTTGAGTTTTTTGTTGGATTTGTATTTGTAGAAGATAGTGCAAAGAACAGTCAATATTTATTCTAGTCAACGGATAAATAACTCGGTGATTCAGGGAAACTTAGTCAGAATACCCTTGTCACGGTCATTCCTGACGTCTGAAACAACACTGAGTTTATTGCTCATTAAGTTTTTGCAGGAGTCTGTATTAAAAGCCCTAAACATACTGAGAGCTCCTAATGTAGGGGAGGGGCTGAGCTCTTAGTGCATATGGAGAGAGTCTGTGATTGCAGAAGCAGAGGAAGAAGATCAGAGGTTTGCAATTAAATTTAACCCCCAGCACTTCTACTCACCAGAAACGATTCCTTGTTTATAAACCCATCTGCTTCACAGACTGTGCATCTTAGCTCATAATTAACATCCTAGATTTTTAATTCTGTGTCCAAAAGGCTACCACTCCCATTGGTATGGGGGATTCTTTATGCAGTCACACCAGCAGAAGGGGCATATTTGCTTTTTAACTAGCTGAAGATTTTCAGCCAAGCTGTAAGTGTTCTCTTGCCATGTCTGCAATCTCTTCCAGCCCATTCCAGTTATATCACCAGCAGCAAGTACAGTGCAGTTTCCAAGAGAATATGGTGCTATCTGAAAAATCTCCTGCACTAAACTGGCTTTGACTTCAAACAGCTGAGCTTCTAGAATTGCAGAAAAATTAATTATGATGGAAGCTTTTCAGCTGTATATTGAAGCCATGCAATACAGTGCTAGAACCTGAAATATCCTTGTTAGAATAAATTCATGTTCAAAATAAAGCTGCTAACAACTTTGGTTAAAGATGTGTGCCAAATTGTGTATGTTTATTGTTTCTCTTCCCCAACAATATTTATGGTCCATGCATTGAAAAAATAAATCTACGGCTTTTTAGTATAAAGCACTCTGGTTAATATTTCTATTTGTGGTATATTCTGCTTTAAATAGCTCTGTTTGGCAAAGGGAAGCATGATCCAATTATTGAAGAGTGATTCTAGTTGACAAAGCTTGATAAGTACCTATTTGTCTCACTGAAATGACTTTTTCAAAAAGTTTTCCCCTGCCTTATTTCTGCAACAGACAAGAAAACTGTGATTTGCAAAGTGAAAGATCTTTGGCTTTACAAGAGCAAACTATTCTGATGGCCACACTTTCTTTTTCGTCCTGTTTATTATCTTCATATGTTCGTGATAAATCTCAAGATCTGTCATGAGCCATGGGTTAGGGGGGTGCTTTCTTTTTAATAAGTTCCATTAATAGAGCTCATATCTCAATTGTTCTGCAGACAAGAGCTATCCAGATAGCATCCCATGCACAAATCCAGGCTACTATCAATTTGCATCCTACTTTTGAATGATTTTGGAGAGAAGTTGGGGTCTGCCTGCTCAGTGTAAATGTTACCATACAAAATGGTAAATGCCCTCAGAGTTCATTCCAAGACATGGCTACATCCTTCCTCTTAGATCTCTGAAATCTGTTAGCCATAATCAGACTCTATTTAAAGTAAATTAAATTTAAATAAAGTTTAAAGAGCAGAATTTCTTTACTGAGAGAGCAACATTTGTATCTGGAGAGGGTTTACAGTCACAGTAAACCATGGAGTCTTTTGTTCAGGTATAGCTTAGTCTTGGGGAAGCATTGCTGCAGGGCAGCAAGAAGGCTGCTGCACAGAGACTATCTGGGGGCTTGGGGATGGTGGTTTTTGCTCCAGAGTCCTTTTGTCCAACCTCTTTGCTGTACACTCTCCTTCATTATTCAGCTGAGCTACAAAGCCTCCAACATTTTCCTATAAAAATACTTGGTTAATTATATTGTTTCAGTTGTAGTGCCTAAACTAAAGCCTGGTGTTATCCTTTTTTACAATTATAGAATAGCATGAAGAAAAGCAAATCTTTCCTGTCTGGAAGCTAATCAGTGCAGATTGAGCCATCGGAGATAACCCAAGAGGATACATTCTCTTTGATTTCCTGGAAATGCAGCAACTGCTGGCATACAGTAGTCTCTGTGCTCAGTACACCCTCCCTTCTTATATTTCTAAGTATCTTTTGCCATCCCTCTTGAGTGAACCACTCACAGTGGTTTCCTTTGCCACTTTTTTTCTGTTTTTTGGAGTCGGGTTGTGTGACAAGGAAGAAGGAAAAACTGCAACATAAGAGGTTTTTGTTCTTTTTTTCCTGAGAAAGGCAATAACAGGCACATCTGGTTTATTATGGTACTGTTTTGAACAAGGAAATCAGGGGGTCGGGGGATAAGGTTTTGTCTGTGTTGCTTTTTCCTTTGGCTTCTCCTCTGTCACACAAAGGCTCAACCCCTACTGCTTGAGTTCACCAGGTCCCCTCGAGCTGTCACTGCTCTGGGTGTTCAGCAGCTGCTTTATTCAAGAGCAGCTATGGTCAGCCTGGCTAGTGCAGCAGTGTAGGTCTTGGAGCCTTTCTTTCTCCAAATTTTTGCAGAGAGAAATGCAAGAGCATGGATCTGCCCATCTTCCAGTGTGGTACCAAAATGTAAAATTAAAGAGATTGTGACATGTCCTGGAATGCTGCAGGGATCTATATGTGTCTCAGTGGTTCGTAAGGCCACAGAAAGTTGTTGGTGGTTTTTCAGTTAAAAATGCATTTTATAAACTCTTTGATCACTTAGGTTACCCATGACATGCTTAGGCAATTGGCACTGCCTTTCAGTCCTGAAGCCTGATGTTCCTCTGAGAAAAGGATTTGCTCTTATATCTCTCCATAAAGCTGAATATGCTTGTTGTCTAATATCACTGCCTTGTTTTTGAAGGTCAAGCATTATGAAAAGTCACTGTATACATTAGGTTTAATGGTGTAATGATCCATTAAGGAGGGGCTGGTCCAGAGGCATCAAAGTAACCTTCTTGCCGAATAAATCCTGGAGACCAATATAGCTCGAAAGTTTCTCTTCTGTCTTCTTTAGGTGTATACTAAATTTTCATCACCTCAGGAACTTTGTATAATTCCACTTGTAAGTCACAACATCATGATTGTGAGACTGTGCAACCTCCGCTGGATTTTAAACACAAGGAATGTATCTGGCTGTACAGATGTTTACAGCAGGCAGTTATGTCAAAGATACCTTGTAAGAACACTTTTTGTAATTTGTCTACCTATTTTATTTTTGTTGTTGTTGTTGTTGTTGCCCTACAGCAAGATAAAAGAAGATCTGATTTGATGCATAGAATTCTAAAATAATTGTTTATTATTTTCTGCAGGCCAATATGAGAGAGAAAAGGCATTATGTTGGATGCTGATTGATCCATAGTATGTTTCCCTTTAGCATCTCCAAAGTTTCAAAAACTGGAATTTGGATCCAGTTATTGAAAAAGAGAATAATACCTGCTTCATAGAATTAGACTTTTTTTCTGGTGAAGTGCCAAGGAAGAACAGGAATTTTTTGTTTGTAATTGACATTTTGTTGCTCTTACGCTTTCTCAGTACTGTTAAGCGAAGTATGAACTATCTTGAAAGAGAGTATGGAGTTCATTGCACTAATAGAAATTTAAATAGAAAAAATCAGCCATGTGTGCAGATTTCATTAATGTTATTTAAAATTCCTATTTTGAATTTATTTTCTGTTTATAGTGTGTTTTTAGGAAAGCTGCTGTACGAATAGATGTGTAAGTACATGATATTTGTGGTAAGCCATTATGTAGAAAGCAATTTAGAGAAACAGTTTGATACTTAAACTCATAACATGAGTACATACTAGTTGTACTTCTTACAGCCAACTACTTTATAAACAGAATTATTAGACTCTCTATGAATGCCTTTTTCTGTCTTAACAGAATTAAATGCTCAGGAAAGATGCCTAGTGTTTGTATATAGGTGTAACTTTGTTGCTCAGCATATATTCAGTGCCTAATTCTGCTTTTCTGAAGTCACTGGAATCTTGGCTGTGTAGAAGATTAAGTGCAGCAATGAAGCTATTGTGTATATATTTAAATATGTGTCTGATGAGACTCCTGGAAGTTAATTCCAGCCCTTGTTATTTGGCAAGAGTGAACTGGTTGTGCTCAGTCTCCTAATTCACACATCACAATATAAAAGTCAAGATAACTTGCCACTATCTGTAGAGCTGTAACCTTAAAGGAGCTCACTTTCTTTTTCTCTTTTTTTTTTTTTGTGTGTGCGTGTGCACGTGTGTGCGTGTGTGCTGGATGCTAAATCATGACAAACTTGAACAACCATGCAGCTTATAATAATTTAATCTAGTCTGCAAATAACATTAACAGGACAGGAAATGATTGTTTTAATTGATGGCAGTTTTGGTTGTAGTTCCCAAATGGTTATAGTGGCTTTTGAAGCTTAGGAGCTTCAAGCTTTGACAAAGGAAGGTACAAACAGAACAACATTTGAAAATTCTTTTGTGTGTGCTGATTTTTAATACTGTTGCAAACGGAGAACAGACTTTCATATTAAAATATTTATTATTTGTAAAGAAGCTAGATGATCATATATCTTTGGCAAAGGAGTTTTCTGGGAGAAGCTGCTTGCAACTGAAACATAAGCAGATCTTAAACACCAAAGCTGGCACTAATGTGTCGATGGTCCAGATGCGATGCAGGTCTCATTCTGGGCAGATTTTGTATTTTAGAATGATTGTGTGGATAACAGCAGTCTCATTTATTTTGGATTTTAACAGATTCTTTATGCAATTTTAAAGCAACAATAAAAATTTGCAACAGCTAGATGTTTACCATAGGTCCTTTTTTATTTATGTGCTCCCAAACCACAAAGTGTAGATGGAGAGCACAAAGAGCAACAGTCTGTCTTCATAATATCACATCTTACACTTTTTCTGTAATTATTCTTACATGCTTTTCCTTTTTTTTTTTTTTTTTTTTAATAAATCCAGGCTTAATATAAACACTGTTAATGTAGAAGTCCTATCTAGTCTAGGAAACCAAACGTATCAAAGGCCTGGTTTATTAATTGTCACTTTCATTGCCTTCCAAAAAAGTTTTTCAGTAGTGAGTGGGAAAAAAAGATAAAGGATTTTTATCATCCTGTATTTTTCAGTAAGTTTAGATGGAAAAGATTTCAACTAAGCTTCTAATATATACGACAGAGTAGAATGCTGTGAAGATCCTCTGGGTACTGCAGAATGAAGTGAAAGGCAAGAGACTGGTAGAGGCAACTTCTGTTTTTCCTTGCAAATGAAGGATCATGTTTACCAACCTAAGAATGCTTTGGAAAAACAAATTATTGCCTTTTCAGTTCTAGTGCCTTTGTGGGAATATTTTGATTTTGTCAGGCTATGGAGTCTATTGCTCTATTGACAGTTAATTTTTGCGTACCAACAGGATGTGAGCTTTCTTTTCAAATATACATTTTAAATAGAGCCAGAAATTTACTTTTGTGTACAGTAATATGAGTGATGGGAAAGAGACTGTGTTTTGAAGATAAACATTTCTACTTTACTTTTAAAATACAACGTCTGGGAGTATGCATTTCAGCAAAGTTGCTCCTCTGCCCTAACTGTGGAATTCCAAGCAGACTTAGCAGCAAGTTATAGCTTGATCAGGAGCAATAATCATCTCAGCTGGACACAAGGCAGACATTTCAATGCTGTGCCCATTTCCAGAAGCAGATATCTGCCAGAACCCCAGCTCCCAAAAGTCAGACCTGTGTAGCCTGGGAGAAGATACTCAGCTGACAAGTCTGGAAAGTGCTTCTCTTTCTGGTCTTGCAGAAACTTGGAGCCTGTTGTACTTCAGACTGTGCATTGAGCCTGTCTAGCTGCAGAGCAGGCGCTGTGAAGATGACAACTGGGGGAGGCTTTTGAATCACTCAGCTTATTGCCAATTTTCTAAATGTACAATTTTGTTCTTTTATAACTGATGGTATACACCAACAAGTGACCATAGACAGATGATGGCATGTTAGTATGGCATTCGATTTGGCAGCTTTTATGGAATTCTTTTCAGTTGTTAGGCATATAAACAAAGTCTCACCATTGCTCTTTGCAGGCTCTGACACAAGGCAACATGCCGTATTTATCTCATGTAGCGGTTGCTAGCATATAAGCTGAAGAAGATCACCTATCTCTCGAAACCAGAAGTAGATGGCATTTAAATCTACTGCAGTTTTAGAGTAAATGCCTGCAATGGCTGCTTCCTAGGGTTTGGGCAGGAAACTGATAGGAAGAGTTGTAGCTGCGGTGTGAAGTTGTGCAGTGATCCAATGGGGTATAGCTCCTCCCCAGCCCCATGCAGATGCATGTCTCCGTGTGATAGTGTAGCTTCGAGTGAGCTCCTTCTACCTCATTTGAGCTCTGGGGCATGTCCTGACTCTAGAAGTCGAGTACTTTGTAGGTCACTAAAAAAGGCCATATCCATGCTGGCTAAGCAGTTTAACTAAATTCACAATAGATGCATGGGGGATAGCTCCAACAGCTGTACTTAAAAGAAATTTAGGATCATATAGATCAAGTTCTTTGATGCAGCATGTGTTTGTATATTTTGTTTAGACACCTCGTTATGGGGGTTCTGGTTTTTATTTGTGTTATTCTGAGGACACTGGTATGAAAAGCTGGAATTATAAGCACATCTGGAATAGGGATTCCTTGGGGTCCTCAAGTCAAACTGTTAGGAATCAGGAGAAAAAAGATCTTGTCTTGACTCATGGCTTACAAGAAGATTTAGAGCCTGCAGTGCAAGAAATCCATGCTTTTATGGTACTTGACCAAGATAATTCATTTCACGAGGAGTTTAATTTCTTAAGCAGTAGCACACATTTAGCTCATTGTTTTTCTAGGCAGAGAATAAAAGTGAATGCTTGAAATTAGTGCTGAAACCCAATTTCTGTATTCACATTCATCATCTGAAAGATAATTTGACCTCAGGCGTAAACATTTTGCATCTACCTTGGCTTTTTACGAAGACAGACAACACAATTACCCACAATCAATTTTTTCTTATTAAGATAGAGGGGAAGTTCTTTTTTCATTAGTATATTTCTGTGATTTTAACAGCAACAAACAAAATAGGCACATGAAAATGGCCACCTCCAAAAATGAGATTTCTATCACCTTAGTACGAAACTGAATTTTGAATAATGAGGAAAAAAATCATTTAAATATTCACTTTAGAAATGTACAGATCTAGGTTTGGGGTTTGTTTGTTTGGTTTTTTTGTTGTTGTTGTTTTTTCTTTGTTAATTAAATGCTTAATTTTGTTAATTAAATGCACAAAGTCTTTTAATGACCTACTGAAAACTAATTTCTCTCTGTTGACTCTAGCAGGGTGAAACACTGTAAAACAATCTGTCAGTCATCTCAAAGTCCAGCTTGTTGCCATTGGAAATTATCATCACCAGTGCAAAGTTAAAAGCTCTTGTTGTGATAATCTGTGCTCCATTAGCCCACTGGAGCAAGCCACAGCCAAAATGTTGCTCGCTTTAACAGGTCTCCTCATGCTCAGAGGTGGGATGTGAACATAATTTCAACAGAAAGCAGTACCAAGTAGAATATAACCATCTGTATAACTTTCTTCTCTTGGTTATTTTTGGCACGTGATAAGACCATGTTGTTTAATGCTCTGCTCATCAGTGTCAAAACAGTATTTTATTTTACCAAATAGACCTTGTCAAGGATTTAAAAAACAGCTAGGAATCTAACCATATCCAATGGCTTTATATAGCAAGAACAGACGATTTGTATAGGAGAGAGGGGGCAGGAGAGAGGGATCAGCCAGAACAGAACATACAGTCTTGAATTTAAAGCTTTGGCTGTTAAGAAATGTCTGCGGAAAACTAATTTATGCCTCTCTGTGTAAATGGTGCAGATAAGCTGTAGGGAACAAAAAATCTGGAGGCAGGGCCTGTTGCACCAGCAATGAAAGTCCATTGGTCATTTTGAGGGAAGAAACTCTTCTTTGCTGTAACTTTCTTGTGTGAGGGGGAGGAGGGTGCTTGTTTTGTTTTGTTTTTTTTTTTAATTTAAACATCTGGTTCACCGTAGGCAAGAGAAGATCTCATTGTTTACACAGAGTAGTTCATTTTGCGAACACAGACACTTTAAAATAGTAGCTCTCTCTTTTGGGATGTTGTTCATGGAAAGGCTTTATTTCTGGCATGATATAAAAGGGAAAACTACAATAAGCAGCTAATTATTGAGAGAATATTAATAGAGAAATGACAGTTTGGATCCCCCTGCTAGGTTAAGTTGCTAATCTGAAAAAATGGAGCTGAATGTTTTTATTTGAAATGCATTATTACTGCTAGTGAGTCATTACCTCCTATAGAGTTAAAACAGTACAAATCCTGTTATTTCAGGTGGTTGTGTAAACTGCTTAAATGATGTATAATTCCGCAACTCCTGGTAAACATGAGGCAGAGAGAACAGAAATAGCCACCAGTTGTACTCAAACCTTCCCCAGTGAAATTCTGTTTTAATTAGAGGGTATCTAGCTGTCGTGAGTGGTTTTGTTAGAAAAAGTATACAAGATGGAGTAATCTTTTTTCCCCGTTTGTGCCAGTAGAGAGATCCATGAGGCCCTGAGGCAAGTCACCAGCAGGCCCTCACCAGCAGCCCTCACCGGGAGGCGGGACAAACTGTTTGGGAGCTAAGAAAAATATTTAAAAGCTATGTAAATATACAGAGCATCTTCCTTGCTGACAACTAGATGCTGACTTTATGTCCACTCCACAAAATATTGGAAATGAAGACCATGCTCTGCAAGGCATCCCTCAGCACAGGCATGAGCCCTGCTGTGGGCTGCTGCAGTGGCTGCACGGAGCTGTACCCTTCTCCGTAAATGGCCAGTGGATGAGTTGAGTTCTTAAAGGTATTTTCATTAATGTGACATATCTAATTGTAGATGTGTTCATTGCTGTTGCCAGCAGTGAGCTCTGATAATTTGCTAAAAGAAAAGGTGTACATTTTTATGAAAAGTTTCTTTTTTTTCCCCAGCCAATTTCAAGAACAAACTTCTCGGGTTTTCATTTCAATAATTTTTCATCCACTCTAGAAACATTAAAGAGCTATTTTTCAAAGCCAAAAGAACAGGGAAGCAGACAGACTGATGTCCACTCTCAGAAGGAAAGAAGATTAATTTTGCCATAGCTCATGCAAAGCCCCTTCTGTGTGCTGAGATGGGCTGAGCTTTTTATCTCTTTGAGGAAAAAAAAGTAGGTGATCTCAGATCTCTTTAGAAAGGAGGGTGGAGTAACACACATACATTGCCGATTGGTTAATAGTTGTTCTCTTTACAAGCTGCAAAGCAAGAACAAACAGGTACTAGAAAAAGTAATTGGGAGCTCTTGCTTTTTCCCAGATGAGTCAGTCTTCCTGGGAATATTCCCTTTGCCATTTTTGCAATAATCAAGAAAATGAAGGAAAGTTAGAAGAAAAACAAAACCAACCAACCAAACAAAACCATTGCCAATTTCATTTATAGATCAACTATAATGTGAAACCTGCTTTATCTTGCTCTTTCTCATGTTCTCTAATGCAACTTCAGCATTGCCAAAAAAGCCTAAGCTAGCTGTTTTTTTTTTCGTGGAATCCTGGATCTGGACCACAATATACAGCCCTGATGCCTGATAAGCTCTTAATTTGCGCTGATCCAGTGGTTTGTGTCCACTGTGTCCAGAGACATTGTCCCAAGGAAGGCCTGAGCATCCACCCATAGGGAGAACCCATGACATGGGAAACTCCAGGCTGAATTGCTGATAGCTTTGACTAAGATAGTTTCTCATGACAGGCAATTTGTTTGCTTTGGGACACAGGTGACTGCATTTATTGTTTCTGTTGCTTGCTGTGTGCTGTGGACTCTGTTCTGCCCCATGTCCTTATCTCTGCTAGCCAGAGGATAGTGTAGGTGAGGGCAGACTTTGGTTGCCAGGCACATGGCCTGTTGTACCCATCATCCTGTCATTCAGAGGCAGTATTAATGAAGCCATTTTATATGCAGCAGACCTCAACATGTCCAAGTATCCATGTGCCTTTGTTGTCGCACTGGAAATTAGAAAGGGAACTGTACTGTGCTCCATTGGAAAATGCATGTCATTCACAGTGCCAAGCCACACTCACACTTGAGCTCTTCTGACAATCAGCAGACATGGTCAGGTGTGCAGATTAGTCCCACAAGCTATTTTGATTTTGCTTTGCTGCTGAGGCTTTAAGCACCCTGTCCTATTTCTGTGCTGTTATGCCCTTCTCACCCCACTTTGTGCATCTTTCTTCTTGAGGCTTCCAGCATCTTTGTCCAAAGGGGCACCTGCATGGATCAAGAGTGTGTTTTTTTGGGAGGCCTGAAGAAGCAGCAGCTTATTCAGACTTCCTTGGGCTCTGGCACCAAGCAGACCAAGCAGTGCCTCCATGTCTCTTCATGGTGAAACTAGCATGATGCCAAAGCCTGTGTGTAATTGCTGTCTGGCCTCACATAAATTTCCTGTGAGCTGTTCTCAGATAGTACTAGCAGCAGTAAAACCTTGGGTAATACCAGAAATCTAGCTCCCTTGGCCTTTATCGGTGTAATTCTCCTTTGTAATGAGGTGCAAGGTGTCCACTGAGGACACTTTTCATCAGATGGAATTTCTTAGAGGGACAGAACAGCAGCATAACTGTGTGAAAGCAAACGCTCTTGTTTATCCAGGCTGGTTGTGTTAATCTGCTTCCCCCTAAATTTAAAAAGCAGATTTAAGTTAGAGATGATACCTAGTGAAAACCTATCCACTGAGTGAGTGGCTGGAAGCTTCTCCTGTATGTAGCTTTGCTCCTTGTGGTTTCAGTTTTCCTATTTACACCCCAGGATCTGGCTCACTGGCCATGCAAACTGGGGTTTGAGTTCCCAGCTATGCAACTCTGTATAAACAGAAACCCTGTATAAACACAGGGTTTAATTCTTTTATTATTGTTATTTTATTATTGTTCTTGGGAGCGCTCTGACTGCCTGGTGCACAGAAGCAGCCAGAGTGGAGCCAGGGCAGCCCCAGCAGCAGTGCTGGGCTATCAGCAGTGTGCAGGAAGGCATCTCTGAGCAGTTGTGATTCTTTGGGTCCAGCTTGAGGTTTGCCTCTCCCCTCACATCAGGAAGCTGGGTGGCTATGAGGAAGCAGACTTTCCACCTCCTTACCTTCCCAGAAGACTCCAGCACCTCATTTCCTTATAGCTGCCATTAAGAGAGCCATCAGCCACTGGAAGTAAAGTACACCATAAAATGTGGCTGTCTTAATTTCTCTGTATCTTCTCTGTTGTTATTTGTGGCTTTTTTTTTCCTAATATTTTTTTCATTCAGCTTAGAGAACTAAATAGTCTTTTTTTTATTATTATTATTCTGTTCACAGAGTTCTTACTTGTGTCTTCTGAAAATTGGCACTTCAGTAGTGCCTAGCACTTGGTAATAGAGATTGGCAGAGATTCACTATTTGTGCTCACAGAGGAGATTACACACCTCCTGAAAATGGATAAACACATTGTACTAAAATGCTAATGCACAAGGCTCCACACGTTAACAAGCAATGGCTCCGCTGTTAGATATTAAATTTACTCTGAGCAGATTTACTCTGAGCGTGTCACACCCCTGATTTTCAGTTTACAAATGGTTTTGGACAGCTCAGATAAAAATGTAGATCTTGCTTTTGAGGTTTTCTGGATGATGATATCAAACAGCGAAAAGGGAGCACAGAGCTGACTCTGGCCTGAGCTTTGCTTTTCCAAAAAGAGACATTTATTCTTCTTGCCTCTTTCTTTTTTCAAAACAAATGATGGAACAAGATTGGCAGGATAGCCATTTTTCCCTCTTTCTTTTGGGTTTCAGAGTAATGTGTGTGAGGACAGAGTTCATCCTTCCTGCTGTGTTTGAATTCCTGCATGGCACTGCCCAAATTTGGGTGGTACCTGAGTAAATAAGAAACTGCATGATAGTTTACATTAAGGATGAGTTTGTCGCTTTTTGACTTACACAAGCATGGGAAGACGCATTGATGCTGAGGCAGGTAGCTTGCCACCTTCCCCTTTCTTCCTCCTTCCCTTGTACACTGTGGATAGATGTCCTGATCATGGCATAAGCAGCCCTACTGATATCCTTCCTTTCTTCCAGCACTTAGACAGGGGCCCTCAGAGTTCTATAAAAATAAGAAGAATTTCATATTGATGGTGGAGACAGATACACCAGATACACTTCCCTTTCATCCAGGAGAGCATGTGTTCTCAGATGCTGCTGGTAGGAATAACAGTGGTTACAAGGCTGCACAGTGCAGGAAGGTATGGCTGCCAAAGGAGTTGTTTTTACTGCAGCAGTGAAAACCCAGTGTGGAAGCCATTAAGGAAGCAAGGGTGACTTCAAGGCTGCCACTCACCTCAAGTATAGCATCTTACTGAAGGACTGTTGAATGAAAATGGCAGACCAACCTATTACCTGAGTTAGGAGTGGGAAGTTATTCTTCTTTCTGCCAAACTTCACTGGTACAATGGATGGGCATCTTTATGTTGAATCTAAGAGGATTTTATAATTGGTGGCAATAAGACTAGTGCACACAGACAAGATTTTCTTCTTGCTTATAACTTGTTCAAGTTCAGTGAATTTGGATTTAAGTTGATGGATTTTATTTAAGTTGTCCGTGCATAGTGCTGTCCATGAGATGTAACTCTGGAGTAAATTTGCATTACTTCTGTTTTGCCATTGATGTAATTGAGAGCCAAATCTGATCATCCTTGATAAAGCCATCATCTGCTAGTTTAAAAGGATGGCTGGAAGCTGGAAGCTCAGTGAGCTGTGAATAGTATTAATAAAGCTTGTGCAGATCTCTCAATTTTTCTTTATTAAGAGACAAGGTGAGTTAATTCAATTAATAAATAGGACTTTTTAGTATGTTTTTTTCCAACTCATCTGATTTCACAGATTTTCAGAAAGAACAAAATTAAAAGCTCTGATTCTGCAAAACCTGGGGCATGTGGTTCATTTTGTTCACACATATGAGCTTTTCTCCTCCCTCAAGGGAGAGAATGCCTTCAAATGTACATTTTTTTCACATTCCTCTTTTAACAAAGCTTGATCCAACAGATAAATCACTGCTCACTGTTTATGTTATCACTGTGGATAAGTTTGGGAATCACAGATTTGGCAGCATGGTTTCACAAACATCCTTGGATAGGGGAGCATCATCTGGGAAAAGTAAAACATTTTATTACAAATTGCCCTCTCAGCTTAGATGTAGTATCTGCTGAAACACTCCACTCCTTGACAAAGATATAAGACTAATCTCTGCATTTACAGTATCAACTTAAAGTCTCTTTTACGTTTTTTATTTCAGCAGTAGCCTGGCATACCTTTGACACCATTAGTACAAAAGTTAGTTATACCTCCTTTTATTCCTGGTGATTTTTAGGCAGGGGGAGATGTGAGTATTAATCATGTATCAGAGCAGGTTTAGCTCTATGAATCTGTTACAGGAACACCGTGAAAGAGACAGAAGCCATCACCTGTGTTGTTAGAGCAAGCATGGGGGAATGCCAGCGAGAGGTTTGTCAAAGATGCAGAATTTCTTGATGGATGTGGCACCCAATGTGCTACCAGAGGTATTTTGTTACTTACTGCATGGAATGGAAGTAGACTTGAGAATGAAAAAAATCTGCTTATTAGTGTCTCAGTGAATTTTAAAATGTTTGCATCAACCAGTCTTGAAAATATCTTTTTTCTCCCTGAAATGCATTGATTACCTACCGCTGTACAAATAATGCTTCTAAGACAGCCAGTAACTATCATATAATTATTATTTTGCTGTTCCACTTACCTACCTCTAATTTGTAACCAGAAATAATTAAAAAACTGCTACATGTGAAAAGAGAGCCTCATTACCCCCTCCCTCTCCCCCCAGCCTCTCAGCCTGTGCTTGGGACAACATTTGTGTTTGGCTTACTGAATAAGTTTTATTTTTCTCATAAATATTTGGTTTGTTTGCGAAGAAAAAAACACATCAGGTTTATTGTGGTTAATAGTTAGCCAGCCAGTGGCAGGTAAGTAAACAGAGCTTTACAACAGAAGGCAGTACTGGGTGTTTTCTGGTATATTACAAAAAGCTGATTTATCAGATATGACTGAGAGAACCTCAGTGGCAGATATTACTATCTGAATTGCTTTTTTAAAAAAAATAATAATATTTGCCCTTTAAAATTAACTTGGATTTAAAAGACCAGCCGTCTTTATTTCTCTATAAAGGGTGTGAACATTAGAAAATTGCATTGATTAAGCAGGAAATGAATTTGAATTTTACCACTGTGAAATGAGTTACATGGTACTTGAGACACACAGGATGTTTGGGTGAACAATGAAAGGTATGCAGCCAGGCCAGTATCTATGTGAAAATAATTCTTGGTGGAATTTCACATTTCTCACTGTGAGATATGTGCCATCTCTAGCTTTCCCACTGCTTCCACTTGCAGCATACTTGGGTTAAACTCCTATTATAGTTCAGAGTACTTTGTTTAAAAAGCAAGCAATTTGATACACCATCAAGCAGTCATAATTCTAAATGTCTACACAATGAAATGAGGTCCCCACATGCTCAAGGACTGAAAGAACTCAGCTGTAGAACTGTTATTCTGCCTTTGAGACCATAGCTTCAAAAAGTGTATAAAAGGTGAAGAAAAGTTAAAGGTGATAAAGTAAATGCAAAACAGTCAAAAGGCTCAGTTGCATTATCAAAGATCAGCTGTACCAGGCTGTCTTTCTTCTTAAGATGGCTGTTTTTTTATTTGTTTTGTTTCAGGGAGATAATTACTTACTTGGACTTGAGTAATCTAATTAAAATAATGCATGAGTAGAAATTACTACTTATCTTGGAGGAGGTAAAGTTTAGTATAAAAGTTTAACCTTGGATAAATTGGTGATTAAAGAGGACACAACAGATTGTATCAGAAAATCTTTGGAGACAGGTGTCTTCTGGGAATCCTTAAAAATTGTTCTTGAGACATGTCTAATTAAATATTTTCGTTAAGAATCTTGGCATAGGACATAAGTTTGTCCCAGTGAAGTTTCACAGTGGAGAGGTGAGAGATGCTGAGAAGGAAGACTAGGTCTGGTAGCATTTAAGCAGAACTGGAGGATGCTAACAAGTAGAAGAGAAGTTAGATAAAATTATGCAGAGCACAAAAGCATGTATTGACTCTGCTTTATGCAGGAAGGAGACCGCCTTGTATCTATGAAGAAAATAAGGACTCAATGTACAGAAGGTATCACTAGGGAAAAAGTGTTAACATCAATTTCAACAGACTGCTAAGACTGTTGAAACAGTCAACAGACATCCTCTCCAGGTATACTGTCTACAGTTTTGGTCCCTAACTTAATGGAAGATGGATATTAACTAGAAGGAATATAATAAGAGGAAACTGAGGGGAAAAACACTATTTTCTGAGACAAAGCTAAAGAAGTCTGGCTAGTTGAATAACAATTGAATGAATATGGGACTTGACATATGCATTAGAAAAGAAAATGCCAGACAAGGGAACATGCTGTTTTGACACAAAAGACATTGAACAGTTTATGCAGTTTTTTCAGTATATTTTCAGTATGTTTTGACTCAATAGTTTTTTGTGATAAGGCTGCATGCTGGTAGGTGACCTCCTCCTCCATCTTCAGCACTTTGCATAATATCCCTGCCACAGTCCAATTTGCCCATTCTGGAGGGAAGATACCTTACAAGCTGGTCATGACCAGTTAGAGTACACACTCACTAAGGCACTCTGTAATGTGGTCAGAGGAAGTGTCGATTTTTAAAATCCCACGCAAGTGGATCACTTTGAGCAATACCTCCAAGGAATATTTGTAAGATTGCAAAACCTAAATGGTCCCTGCATTTAAAAGACACTGAATCTCTCAGAAAACATAAGTTATATGTCAAAGCCATATCATAATCTTACACTGTAACTTTGCCCTCTTGAGCGAGAGATTCCCAGGCTTTTAAATTGTCTTTATTGGTCTGAGCTATAGTAGTAAATATCTCATAACAGAGCTAAAGAAAATCATGTGCTTTTCTTGAAAACAACAACAGCAACAACAAAATCCCTATTATTTTTTCCTAATCAAGATAGAAGAATGACCCTAGAGTTAAAATACTGACTGAAGAATTCATGCTTTGTTTGAAAATATTGTATTGTGCTAGAGAGAATAAGGTATGTTTTTAAGTCACTGAGAAATACGCTGGTTACTTTTATTTATGGGTGTACTGTCACATGAGTGCTAAGAAATAATTATTGCACTTTCTAACTCATGCATTTGTCCTAGAGGAATGTTAAAAAAGCAACTGTGATCTTCTCCCCTTTCTTGCAAGTAGTTGTTCAACAAGGAAAGAAACTTTTCGTGTTGCAGCAAGGAAATCGCCACAGTGTCTGGTTTATGTGACGATAAACTCCTGTGGAAGCAGAGACAGCATTGATTTTTACTCACAGACAGGTATACGTTTGTATCAAATATAGCTATAAAATACATAAAGTCTCTGTTCTTTTGTCTGAAACTGTTCCAGAGCACCTCCTATTATGCTGTGCCTTTAGCATCAAGATTTTCATTATACACTTAGAGCCATGTTTATGCATCTGATCTGGAACTTTGATTGCTCAGTATAGATTAGAGCTGATGACATGCATTCATTGGAAATTAAAGGAAGAAATGGCAGTGGCTCTGTGGGGAGATTTGTAAACATATGCATGACTGGGAACTCTGCTTGTTTGGGGAACTGTACATTAGCAATTGAGACTCTGTGGGGAAACATGGAGTTTTGCTCTGCATGCCACTTCATTTGGATCACCTGCTGCATGAGTATCCCCAAACCAGGCAATTAGGTGCTGTGAGCTGGCACTGGGGTCAACTGAGGTTTTGCACATTTGAATTGTTTTTGCTTCTTTATGCAGGTTAGGGCTAGAAGCTTCATGTTTGGAGATGGAGACAGGACTAGAATATAGTTACTGCGGTATAGCCTTTTTGGCACTGAGCTGTTAGGGTGAGGCAGAAACTGTTTTGCCCTTCAGAGCCACAGTCCTACTTCAGAGAAATTAACTGATTATTAATATTGATGTTATATTATTAATATTGATGTTATGCTATTAATATATTGTACGTATATATATTCATAATGTTTAGTCTTCTGCAGGCTGCAGACTCTGGCTCCTGTATCATGGAACTGACAGCCATATATCAAATTACCTAGGACAAAAGGGTATCAATAGTCTTCTCACCTATTGCTAATTTCCGCTGTTGCAAACTAAAGAGCTGCCTGTCCTCTGTAGTATGTTTCTGCATGTTTTCTGAACAGGAGATGTGCTAAAATATGCTAAAGAGCATTTAGCAAAAATAAAGTGCCAAGTAACAATAAAACATGCTTTCTGTCTGGCTACCCATGTTCCACAGGAGCATGCAGTGGTAGCTGCAGTTCCCAGGCTTGCTGAGAGTGCTTATGGGGTCAGCGAATAGAGACACTGGGGGCTTGTGATGCTTCAGTGAAGCAGAGCTGACTTTCTACCAACTAAACTGTTTATTGCCCAATTTCAGTGTTCTACTTTTAATCATAATTAGGCACATGCATTCTTTTTGTCTATGAAATGGCATTTTAATCTTGTATGCCAAGCCCAAGAATTACAAGCTTAGTTGTCCTTTTAAGTACTTCAGGGAGACCTGTATATACTTCAGGAAGCCAATTCAGTATATACTGTATATAACATAATATATCTATATGTGTGTTTATGTGTTGTGTGAGGGGTGGAGCAGACGGAACTGCTTTAAAGGAGTACGCAGCACATTTGGAGTGGGGTTGTGCATCCCAGTGGTTTACAGTCTTGCTTAGTATGCAGGCAACTACAGTATCTCTGAGGGTGGCAGGGCACAGACCTCTGCCCAGTGAATGTAAGCCTGCTTTCCTTATTTATCTTTCATGGGCACAAAAATAGTCTGGAGACTCCCAGGGAGATGCAGAGTGCAAGTTGAAAGTCACTGGTTCATAAGATAAATAGTGAGGAAGCACTTTAAGTGGTGACTTGGAATGCATGAGATGATAATACACTTTTGCAGTAATAACCACAGAGACCTAAAAGCATTCCTCTACTAAAATACAAGAAAAAAATGTTTCCAGTGTGGTGTTTGAGAGATGCGCATATTTATCCACTGCTGTTGAAATCCTCTTACCTTTCTAAGTTTTCGCATAATGATTATAGTGAAATTTTTTCCATGAAGACATGGTCTTCCAGTTCTGTGTTGCAGGATGTGATCACTTAAGAGACAAGTTTGGGTCTAAAAAGAAGCTCAAAAGTGAAAACAAAGGAGTCAGGCTTTAAGGCAGAATTTTTGAAAGCATCAGTATTGTTGTCACAGCTTCCAGCAACGTCATCTTTACCATGGTCACTGGTCAAAGTCAGTGCAGATTTTCCACCATGTGAGTTTTTGGTCTTGAAGTGTAGAGTGCTTTCTACATTGCTGGTGGGAAGCCAGATTTTGAGATAATGCAATTAAACAGAAAATAAGAAGAGCAGGCAGTTTTACATGCTTGAAGACATGTATGATTAGATATGTTAACAGGAGCAGATAAGAATTGTGCTTGCTGTTGATGAGCATCCCTGCAAGTCTGGATAAGACTGCTTCCTCCCAAGAAAGCCAGCTTATGCTCCTTGTGTTCCAGAAAGCAGGAATTTTGCTGTGTTCCAGTATACTGTGCTTCAGTCATGTAATGTGCAGTCACATAGGGTGTGGGACTCCCCTGCTGCTGTCAGCTTCAACATATGGAGGAAAAAACAATACCTTAGAATCACAATGGATTTTCTATTGGACCCACGTTCTCTTTCTTGGGTTGTGCTAGTAGCATGTTTTCTGGAATAGGCACATTTTGTCAGAGCTTATTCCCCTGGGAATAAACTGCATTGCCATTTGTTGGGAGGGTCCAACAGAATACAGCAGAAACTTTCCACAGACTACTTTCAGACTTTTAGTGGAAAATAATTCTGGCAAAGCTCTGAAAGTACTCAATAACTATTGTTTTGAAATCCAAAAGCTAAAATACAAAATCCTTCTATTAGAGGCAGCCTTGTAAAAGCAAATGTAGTGACAGCAGAGATGTGTCCCATAGCTGTATAATGTACTCAAATCACAAGTAAGATTTTCCCATGGGTCTTCTCAACTCCTGTACAAGAACCTTTTGGGAGATTTTAAGCTGAGTGAGAATGTAATGCATCTACCAGCAGATGTTTTATGTCCATTCTAAGCCTGTCTTTCTTTTTTTTTCTTTTATCACTGTTATTTTTAAGACCTCATTCAATTTTGTTTAATAGTGTCCTTCAAAGTATTGCAGCCTTGTGCACTAAGTGAAGTCATTCTGACGTGAAATGGCCTCTTAAGGTGCCCTTATGCAGCATTGATACTAACGTCGGAATTAAGTATTTGGGAAAACTTTGTGCTCTCATTACTTCAGGACGTTCCTTTTGAAAAGGCATAGCAGTCTTGGAAACTTTACTTTTCAGTGGCAGATCCTCCATCCTTGCTTCAGTAACACTTAGAGGGAATTCTGAGAAACCAGTTCTGATTTCTGATGTCTACCTCCCACTGGTGTGAAGCATAATTTGCATGCAGCTCTGCTATTCCTACTGTGTAAAATCTCCTAAATGCTTTGTCATTTGGGTTTTGTAATGCAAACTTTTATTTCTAATTTTGGGAAGAAGGTTGTTTTGCTTTTTTTGGGGGGGGAGAGACTGGTCAGTGTAGCACCATGTTCTCACATGGAGCACTACAAAATACTTTATTACCAAGTCTGTGGAAGAAATAGCTTGATTTGTTCAAGATGGATATTTGTTTCCAAGCTTGTTTAGGGGTGAATACCAGGGCAAGTGAGAAAGAGAGTATTTCTCATGAGAAGAACTTACTGAGAAAGAAAACTAAACTGAAAGCATTTGGACAAAAAGCACGTATGTATTGAATTGTGACAAGAGAATTCTCACTGATTTCAATGAGAGCACCATTTCCCTCCCCCTTTCTACAGAAGCTAACATGAGTGAGAAGCAAACAGACCTGATTTGCCTCTTACTTACACTCATGTAAGTCAGGGATGACACAGACAGCCCTCATTACTGCAGAGTAGCTCCAGGTTTAACTAGCCTGAACCTGAGCTGGAGCAGGCTGTAGGGTGGAAGGTGAACTCTGAAGGCCCTGCTCTGTTTCTAATCTCTATGTTTTCCTGTTTACACCTCTTCACTTGCAGCTCCCTCCTCACTGCTTTCATCCCGTTCACTTAAATAACTTTGAAATCTGTTCATTGATTGTAAAAATGCATTTGTTTCTGCCCCTCGAGTGTACCAGGGGTCCCATCTGCATCTCTGAAGGACAAAGAGGTCTCTTGCAGTGAGGTGATTCAGTGCTGCTCCAGTTTTCCCATGAAGTGGTATATGCTTTTGGAAGACTGGCAAAAGCATCAACGGCAGCCAAACAAACCTGTGGCTTTAAACACTTGATAGGTGTCATTTAGCCAAGATGAGGTGGCTCTGGTTTTAGTGAGGCTTATCAGAAGTTAATGCGGGGAGCAGCTGTGCAATGGAATTGGAGAGTTGGCTGTGTGACATGCCTGTTTGCTCAAGAGGTGACTCTTTTGCAATTTTGGAAACTTTCTGGTATGTAGTGGCCTAAGATAAATACTTTAGGACCTAGTTATCATTATGTTGTGGAAAAATAAGTGTGATTTCTTTTTTTCCACAGTCGTTCATAAATGCATGCCTTGCATAGTTATTTTTTTTCTGATGTTTTTATCACTCAGTCCTTGGATGCTTAAAGAGTCAAGCTTGCAAATACTTCAAGTAGTGGATCTCAAAAAAAAAAGTCACCTTGACTTTACTTTCTTTTTTTTTTTTCCTTGTTTTTGCTACCCCAACCTCTCTTTCTTTGAATTGCCACAAAAAAGATAGGCTGAAGAAAAATGTGTCACCTCCCCACAGTGTGCCAGAAATGTGCCAAAGTGTGATTTGAGTTGTTCTGCTAAAGAAGCTTACCAGAAAAAAGGTACAGGGGGCAAGGAGGTGCTGGGTCTGTCCATCCACCCACACCGCTGGAGCTGCCCTTCAGCAGAATCCACACTACAGGAAGTTCCCACTCCCCATGCAGCAGCTCCCCTCCTTCTTCTCTGGATCATCTAGAAAAAAAGCAAAGCCCATGGGTTTCAGAAAGCTCCAGCCATCCAAATACCTGAGTGCAATCTTTCTCAAAGCAAACGTGGCAGGAGTGGTGGAGCAGATGGGAACAGAAGTGAATTCAATCAGGCTTACAGCAAGCTTTCATGTTTTTACAAGTGTTTTGCTGCATTAGTAAAAAGTTTTGTTTTTTTTTTCCCCTTAAGACATCTTTGGCAAAGATAAGCATAGCACAGCTGACTTCTACCAATAACAGTTTTGTACTCAATGTTGTAACTTACATTGTAGCTAATGTAATTGCTTTCCATACAAAAGGGGCATTTATTCCCCTTTCATTTAACTTATAAAGCAGTTTCTTTCTGACAACTTTTTCTCCATGGGATTTATATCCGCATGATGTTTTTTTTTTTAAAAAAAAAAAGTTACCTGCATTATCATACTTGTATGTAGCTTTTTTTTGTTTGAGAAAAGTGCATGGATTTTTGCTTACCTGGCTGTGTGGAACTGATTCAGGGAGACACAAAATCAGTATTGTTCCTCAAACTGTGGGGACAGAGGAGCTGCAGAATCAAATTTAGCAGCTGCATTCATCCTCATAGTGATTGTAAACCACTCACATCTAAACAGCCACAGATTGTAAGTAAATCTGAATTAATAATTTCACCTAAAAAAAATTGTTACAGGATGATGTATTTGCCTTTGACAAATCTGCACTTTAATTCCTTTTGGAAAATAAGATAATTTATTTCACCCATTTGTTAATGTTTCTTCCATTAGTGTTTTCAAAGACAAAAGGTAAGTAAGGTGTCCTCAAAAGTCTACCACAGTAACAGTTGTTTGATAGGCCTTTGTGCAGCCTGTTGCACACTTGGGCTTCAAAATAATTCACGGAGGAGCCATGAAGTTTCCTTTACGGCAGTAGGGTAAAAGTAGCATGGGGAAGTGGGAGGGCTGTCTTGGCAAGGTCAGAGAGAAATAAAACTTGTGTCTGTGCCCGTTCTATAATGCATTCAAACAAAAGATTAACTCCATCATCTCATCTTCTGTGACCTTGGCATTTGTGCATTATAAACGTACAACTCTGAGAGCATCACCAGAGGTTTATCTAATATAGCATTGTATTTATGCAGTTCAAATTGCAGAGTTTTTGCTATCACCACTGAGCCACTGAACAGTTTATTTGCTGAAAAGGGTGAAGGAGCACAAGGAAGGCTGTCTCTTAGCTCAGGTTGTAGGGCAGAGGCTCACTGTGCAAATCAAGAGATGGAGAGAACTTTTTCAGAGTGTGAACAGCCTGTAATGTATTGTACTGTCCATTTCAAGTACATTTTAAGATGTTCAAACTTGTTTACATTTCTTCACAGAACTGAAATCTGGCATTAAATGTGGCTGAGATTTTGTATTGCTAAATAAGGCCAACTCTAAAGGCAGTGCACTTGCTGTAACATGCAACATTTATAGTAGCAGTGACCAAATTGGATGTTTTTTCTTCCCAGACTGTTGAAGATAAATTAGTCTCTGTCTTCAGAACTTACTCAAGCGCTGTTAGATCACTTTGTGGCTGCTTAGCTATGCTTTCAAAACATAGTTGTAGTTCACCTTCCAGAAAAAAAGAGTGGTATGTCTATTTACCTCATTTATTGAATTTCACACAGCTAAATTAAGTGAAATAAGAGCTTAACTCAGATCCCACTGATTTCAATTGTCTCTCCGTTGACTTTTAGTCAAGGCTTAAATGAATATCAAACAGCAATCCAGAGCTCATTTACATTTAATATGATCTTCAACTATTCCTTTTAAACTTAAATATTATTGGAGTTTTTTCAAACCCATGGATGCATGCATTAACTTGCTTGCCTGTCAACATGTGCAAATATCCAAATTTCTACTGGAAACCCTAATGTAAGTGTTAACTGTAATGTTCATTCCCATGAATACAACCTTTTAAATGTATCAGCTTTTACTTATTTTTCTTGGTTATTTGACAGGGCTTGTTTGCTCTGTTAGTACAGATAACAACAGTACCTTTATTGTTTAAAGCAGCAGATACTGTTTATCTTGGTCCTGTCTTGTTTTAGCCTCACTCAAGAAAGCGATCTCATTCATAACGGACCAGATGTCTCCTGGGAATTTTGGGAGCATAACTCCCTCTTTCTGTAGCTTTCCTGCTTGAATCTGTGTGAGGCTGGAATTTGCAAAGAATTACTTGCTACAGACTAGCTTCAGAGCAAGCACCATGCAGTGATAGAGCGATGCAGGCCCAGAGGCTGGATCCACTACCCACTGTGGTTGCTGGCAGCATTTGCCATGACTTTGGTGGGCAGGGTTATGCGTGGAAGTGGATGTGGTTACCATGGAGGGTGGGCATGCATGGCTCAAGGTAGTGAATAAAACCTGCATGGTTGCTCTTGTGCTCCAGATGTATTGCAGTCTCTAGAGATTATATAAGTATGTATGCATTTATATATATATGTAGGTTAAAAATTGAGAATATGTTGCATTTGTAATAGCAAACTGTTAGTCTTCTACTTGAAATCAGAGGTGATGGGTTTCTCTTACTCTTTTTGAGTTTGCATATGAGTGCTCATGTGGAATCAAAGCCTCAAGGGATTCAGAAGTACATATATAAAGACTAAAACTTGTTACAACATAAGGCTTGATTTAACATAAATCAAGAAAAACATGTTTTCTTTTCATTGGAAAGTACAAATGGACATATACAATTGCAGTATCTTAAGAAACTCTACATGGTAAAATGTTCACAGCATCATTTCATGTTTTAAGTTTTGTTTCTCAAGTTTTAACTCATTTTGAAACTGTTTTAAACAAATCAGTTCCGATGTAACTAGTCACTGGTCTCACATTTTCATGGGCACATTTTCTTTTGATTGCGCTATAAAATCCTGCTGCTCTGTAGATGTTGCCAGAACAGATGACAAAGAATGTGTTTTCTCAGATGACAAGGCACAAGCTCATGTATCTATTGTCATCTTCTTTTCTGAAATATCCTGATGTAGATTTCAAAATGCCACACCCCTGCCATGTATATCCCTCAGGATTAAAGGCTCAGTGAGCTGTGTTGGAGGTCTTCTGGCCACTTGGTGCTGGTCTCTACTTAGACTTTCCGGAACATTTGCTGCAAAACTGGAGAGCAGAAGGGCTATTAGCCAGGAACTGTGCTACCTGATCAGTCTATCTGTGGGGAAAGCACTAGGAGAACACAGGGCCTCCTCCTTAGCTTCACACTAGGGTTGTTTTACAGTACAGAATGAACTTACTTCTGTCAGTGTATGGGTTTGACGTGGCATAAAGAAACACAGGTGAGATTTGATGTGTGGACAGTGCTCCCAATTGGATGACCTGCCGGAAGTACTTGCACCTGCTATTACCAAATGAACCACCAGCACCGCCTTTTCCTTTTGATTTCCTTCAAGTTGTTACTAAAATATCATTGCTCTTTGTAGTGCTCGGTGTTGCTTTGCCATTCAGTATGCTGCTTAAGACATGTTTCAACTTGAAGAGTTTTGTGTCATGCACATTCAATTTTTCCGCTGTAAATTGGGAACAATAAATTCATCACTGTGCTCTGCCACATTCACACAGAGAAATTTCTGTGAAGGAACTTCACATCCGAGGTGGACTTTAAGTAATGTGTTAAGTGTGGCTTTGAGTTTCTCCTAAGAGTGTTGGGGGATTAATAGGAGAGTTGTGTGTTTTTCTGTACAAGATTTAATTGCTGGTGTGTATAAAAATTATAAAGTATTATCATTTCTGCATTTGTGTTTGCACGGTAGTTGATATGTGTGAAGTTTCCTTATTATTGTTCCTCGCTATTATAGCAATAGCTCATTGTTGATTTCATTGGTGATTGCACTTCCAGTAAACCAAAAACCATGCACAAGCCAAGTCCTAGGTGGACAGCACAGCTCATTAGTCTGGGGAACTCATCTTAGAGAAGGATTGAAGCCAGGATGGGCATTCCCAATGCTGCAGGAAGGTGCTTTGCTAGGGTAGGAGAGCCTTCTAGTGCAGAGGCTTCTGCTCTCAGCGCACCAGGGCACAGCTAGAGATGAGTGCTGACTGCAAGACTCCACTTGCTTGGTATTTTTTCAGTGATGCATCCAGTGACTGTAGTTTTCTTCTGCATCAAGCCATGCCCTGCTCATCTGTTATTACCCCTAAGTCCTTCTTCGGAAGATTGCATCCTAGGTCCCCATTTTCAATCTAGTCATGTCCTACAGTCTGATGTGAAACCTTGTCTTCAGCTGTATTTCAGACAAATGTCAGTCAGAGGGCTTATTTTCCTAAATTATACCAATCAGCCTGTGCAGGTTACCTGCCTCTCGTTATTATTTAGAACCCCAGCATTCATGCCATCTGGAGACATAATCAGCAGTGACTTCCTACAGAACACTGACAAAGCTATCTGAAGAAAACTGGTCTAAAACCACATACCTTTCAGGATCTCACTAGAAACACATCTTCATTAAAAAAAAAACAAAAATCTATTATTCACATTTTGAAATAGGTGTTTCTATAGAAGAGCTTGGTTTTGTGTTCTGTCCCTCCTACAGTGGTGTTGTAAGGCATTTGGAGGGAAAGTTTAAACTCTGGGCTAGCCCACAATGTCATTATTATTGCTTCATCTGTGTCAGTGAGAGAATTGAATCCCACATCCCATTCTCACTGAAGCCAGTTGCAAAGACCGATTTTGGAACATTAAGGAATATACATGCTGAATTAAATAATAACAGAGAAGAAAAACAAAAATATTACTAAATAGGATTAAGGGAAAAAATCATCAGGAATTCATAAAACAGAATCTCTTACTGTTAGCAATGCTAGAAATGCTCTTATTTTGGAGAGGACTTTGTTGAGGAGCTAGATGATTTTTATATCACTACCTGTTCTTTCAGTTGGAGACACTCGCGAGCAAACAGGTCATCCAGCTGTCAAGCTGCCTCTGTCTATAAAATTTAGGATGTGACTTTTGCCATCAAAGGGCAGATCTCCACTCCTAACAGGAGCAGGGGAGACTTTAAATTAGATTTAGCTGGAAAAGTTACTTTCATCAAGTAAACAGAAATAAGAAGCCATCTGGAAAAGTTTTCTTTTAGAACATATTCTTGTTCTTCATTGTGGCACTGGTTTTAGGTCACTTTTGCAATTAGTTTCCATGTAAATATTTTTAAGAGCTCTTGTCATTGTTTTTTCCCAATGTGTCTAAAATCTGAATTAATCTCGGGAGTTCCATTACTCTAAACCACACTTTTTGAGTAGGGACTTAACACAGCCACATGTGTCTGTTTTTCATGATGTTTCAAATTACCATTTTTGAGTATGTGCAAAAATGATTATCTTCTGTGGTGACATTTCCAGTGCCCAAGTACTGCTGACATTAAGCTGGTCTTGTTAGCTGTTGTATACATTTGCAACCACTGTTCTCAAGGGAAAACATCTGCCAGCATCTGAGCAGTCCTCACTTGTTTTCTAGCTTTTCCTTTCCTTTCCTTTTTGCAACTTTTCAAAGCACGTTACAGCAGCTTTTTGTGTCAGACTTTCTACCCTCATGAAATTCTTACTCAGTATGCAAAATACACTCAAAACTCAGTAATACAGAAAGTTCTCCATCACATCTCTCTGAAGTTGAGGAATATGTGAAGTATTACTATTTAAATAATCATATATAACAAAATGTCACTTTCTTTCTCGAATCTCTGACATTTCATCCCTGTTTTCTTTACAGAAAACATTTTATAGTTCTATCAGAAATGGTTATTTATCATGACAAATGTGTTGTCTGCTCTTGTTCTGCCTTGTAATCTTAAATGCTGTTATCTCGATCATTTAACAGTGCTAGCTCTGCACATCCCAGGTTTTCAAGCCATCTGGAGGGCCTTTGGGGATCTGTTCAATAGCTGTAAGGGAGGGCTTTGAGGTTGGTTAAAAAAAAAAGTAACATACAGGACCTGTCTAGATTTGTGCCTGAATACACAAGGGGATTCTCATTTAATTAATGGGGGCAAATAGAATGGCTTGGGTTGGAACAGACCTCAAAGATCATCAAGTTCTAACAGGTGAAGGTCAGTGGAAGCCCTTGTAAGGGGCAAATACCTCAACACAAAACCATTCCTATGTGTGATTGCCCATACATATGCATATCAATCAGTATTTCTTACAAAATGTTTCTAGTTCACTTCTCTTCTCTTCTCTTCTCTTTTCACTTCACTTCTCT